>NC_085879.1:49093158-49105658 GCF_034702125.1 Engraulis encrasicolus
AATAACACATTCGTACAGCATTATTACGACACTGATACGTGTTTTCTTAGTGTACACATTTGCCAAACTAGTTGTTTAGCTAAGACAACAAAATTAGCCTGCAATGCTAAAATGCTAACAAATAAACATGGCGTCAGGCTAACTAAACGCGTTTTAACAGCATGTTGCAGAGAAACAACAAATACTATTCCAGTTCTAAGACACTCCTGTGTTTATGGGTGACCTGAAGTCCGACTGCATCATTATAATCGTCTTACCTTGTCGTTTTATTGCACTGTCTTCTAGTCTAACTGCACGGAACTCATTTTCAATTTCGAGTTAGCCTGTCTGCCGCGAGGAATCATGGGAAATGTGTGGAAACAACTGGCGCCTGCAAGTTGATACAAGATGCAGAGATGATTGACTTTCGCTGTTCACTGTCCTCGGTCCAGTGGTGCGCGCTGGGGCTGCGCTGAATAACATTGCCAAATGAACATGTGTGAACCTCGTAGCCTAATGTTATAGCCTACCTGTGTAGCTTAGTATTACTACATCTGACAAATAGAAAAAAACTTGAATCCCCCTTGAAGGCTAGGCCTATACAATTAGCCTAGTTACATTGCAGGCTAGACCTTGAAGAACTAATTAATTGTTCATCATCACTCAGGTGCAACCAATCCAAAATGCTGCTGCAAGAATTCTGACTATTAGTTTTTTTTTAAAGAAAAAAAAGAAAAGAGACCACATCACTCCAGTAGCCTATAGCCTACCATTGCCAATCATTGCACTGGCTTCCAGATCACGTAGAATTACGTTTAAAACTCTTCTCATATTTTATAAGTCACTTACAATATATAGTAAATTATGCTTGAGCAATATCATCTTCATAGATGTCTTCCGGCTTCAGAATCTCCTCTACTTGTTGTGCCTAGGGTCAGGTCTAAACATGGTGAAATGGCATTTAGCCTATTATGCTGCAAAATGCGGGAACCAACTCCCTGTAGGCCTATCTTGTTTTAAAAGGAAATTAAAAACACCTTTATTCTCATCTGCCTTTGGTGATAGTTAATTACACATCTAAGAGTGATGAATCAAGAAAAGAGAAAAGAGATGAAAAAACTATATAGTGTTATAATATATTATAACACCATATAGTTTTTTCGTCTCTATTCTTAAGCACATTGAATGACATTAAGCCTATGTATGATAAAGGGCTAGCCTTTATAAATACTTTTGATTGATTGATTGATTGATTGATCGCAATGGTAGTTACAACTGCAGTCGCCATTAGTTTTATTAATGCATCATGATGACAGTATTGTTGCCTAAAATAAATGCATAATAAATAGATAAATAAATACATAATAAATAGATGAATAAATAAATAAACAAATTAATAAAGCTAGAGGAAACCTGTATGCTTTGTAGGCCTAGGCTTTCCTGTGATGGTGGTTTAGGTACTAGAGGAGCTGTTGCAGGTTCGGGCCTCGGTCTGCCTGACCCCATTGATGTGTCGTTGAGCAAGATACTTCACCCCAAGTTGCGCCTTGTGGCAGGGTGGTACCCTGCGTGGCAGCCAGTGCCACTGGTGTGTGAGTGGGAATGTGAGTGTCAACGTTTCAATGTGAGGTATACAATGTAAAGTGCTTTGAGTGCTCGAAGGAGTGATCTTTCATTTAATTCCGAATTGTTAAGTGTTCACATGGCGGTTTCAAAGTGGTATTGAGCTTTATTCAGAATTAAAGTGAGATAATTCTGAATGAAATATCTCATGTAAACGTAGCCAACTATCTCTTCCTCTGGTTCTGTGTCTATGCTCCACATGTATCACATTTTCCACATGTCCCCTGCAGTGATAGCTACTCGTTGGCCTACACGTATCCTGAGTAGTGATAGCTACTCGTTGGCCTACACGTATCCTGACCTTGGCATGGTTGGGAATCACGGAATACATAAAGTGTAGATGTTTAGAAGTGATCACAATTTGTTCATTCCTCCAGTCATTGCTGTAACCATACACTGTAAAGCAGGTCAAGCCAGTGAAACATGAAAAAGTAAGTTGCCCTGCTGCCTTAAGTCTGCAAGTTAACTGAACTTGAGAAAGCCTCGAGCTGAGTTAAATCTTGAGTTGAGATTGGTTGGGGTGGTCATCACACTGGCAGACTCTGTGGGTGCTTCAGGGCTGGGGCATCACCTTGGCCATTTGCCAAATGTGGAGTTTATCGACCCAGTCTGCTCCTCTGGGTCTGCCAATGAAATCGTTTGTTTTCCCCCACATTTGCTGTACATTTGCTCCACCCGCTGTATGTAGTGGCTGTTAATATGCCTAATGACTGGCAGTGATTGGAACCGCAAGACCACGGGTGGAGCATTCGGAAGGGAAAACATGAAGAGTTCAGATGCAAAACCCCCTAACTCCATTTCTGAAAACCTGCACTTCTATATTTTTAGAGAACCCCGTTGTTGGTTTGGTTTACATTCATGTACTTGATAATACATATACATAGTTATATTACATAAATAAAATAAAAAATATGCAATTTTGATAGCTTTGTATTAAATAAAAATGAATTAAGATTATTTTCTGAAAAGGCACTTAGAGGGTTTTGCATCTGAACTCTTCACATGCAGTTTTATGGGCGCGCCATTGCAGTCGACTGGGTCAATGGGCTCGGTCATGACGACGCAGTAAGATTTTTGCTAGGCAGTGGGCATGCGCACTTTGCCAGTTTGATGCATTGTGGTTAGAAAATTCTAAATCTTACTGCTTTGTCACGAACAAGCCTAATATGGACCTTTTCTTTTTTAGGGCAGTCCCCTGTCCATGATTTGACAGGACAGACAGGAAATGGTTGGGAGAGAGAGAGGTGGGTAAGGATTGGCCTTGAGCCGGAACCGAACCCGGATTGCCGGGTTTTTTAGTTTTGTTTAATGTTTATTTGACAGGGACAGTGCACAACATTGAGCCAGATTATAGCCAGATTTTAGCCAAAAGGCTCATTTTTATATGTAGTCCCTGGACAGGAATTCGATCATTAGAATGAATAATAATACAATAAATAAATAAATAATGGTACACTGCACTAGTTCACTGGACCACGTTATCCCCGATATGGCCTTTTTTTCATGTCACGTCAGATATATTCGATTCAATACATTAGAAGCAGAACAAGTAGCATCCGGTGACATAGAAATAAACTTACACCCTATTGTTTTCCATTGCAACCGGAAGTCATTTTTCCTGTTCCTCTACAACTCTGACCTTGATTGACGTCATTGTGAAAAAAAGGCTTCTTGTGAAACTGTGCAGTGCCAATGTGACAACTGGTCATGCTAACATGGCAGCATAGTGTTTCTCAACGGGGGCGCCCACAGCCGGTTTACATAAACCCTGGGTGCATCCCAATATGTGTCCTTGCCTCCTCCACTTGTGCTTGTCTCCTCGTCCCGCCTCCTGGCCCCTCCTCCGTGGAGAAAACGATAAAGTTTCCCAGCTGTCAGCTTCGCCACGACAACTTTTGAGGGACTGTTTTTCATTCACCATCCAAATTGCAAATGAGAAAAAGACTTTACAATTGAGCTTTTGCAAGATATTGAAATATAATGCTGTTGTCAGTGATGTCATCATGACGAGAAGCAAGTGGAGGAGGCAAGTGGAGGAGGCAAGGTCGCATATTGGGATGCACCCCCTCTCTGGCGCCGGTGTAGCAGGCTAGTGCCCTGCCGATTGAGCCACGGCTGGGGCCATAACCTCCCTCCTCTGAGGCATGTGGTTCTTAAAGGGACAGTTTGGTCAATTTCAACATGCAGTTGTATTGCTCACGCTACCCTTGACTTGTCAGTACCTGGTGATGCCACATTTTTCGGCTCAGCCCTTTCCGAGATATGAGCAATTCTAATGGGGGCAGCGTTTGTTTACATTTTTAAAAAATGAAACATAGGCCAACTCCAAATATTTTCCCAAAAGGTACTGCTGTTTGCTAGTTGTCTGCTGATGTTTTATAACCTTTTGGATGTTTTTGGGAATAACCTCCCTCCTCTGAGGCAGTGGTTCTTAACCTTTTTCTCTCAGCGCACCCCCTTATCTGTTCCCAAGACAAGCCACGCACCCCCATCCCAAATGTCTACACGTGTATACGCACCAAAAAAAATGATTTAAGCTATTAATTACAATGATTCTTACTTTAGACATTAATCAATATTTTCATGAATTCACATGGGGATGAAAACATGTTTAAATTTGGTCTTAATTTGGCCTAATTATAATATTTGGAAGCATAACTTTGGTCACAAACTCAACGCAAACAAAATTCCGTGCACCCCATAAAATCTCTGGCGCACTCCCAGGTTAAGAACAACTGCTCTGAGGTGTGTTTTAGGTGCTGTTTCCACGTAGCAGGATATTTTTTTAGCAGGGTATTTTTTTCTACTGTTGAGGTGTAACGCAACATGTGGATAAAAATAATTCCTCCATTGTAACAAATGCGTTTCAGCCCCCTAAACAGGATATTTTTTTCTCCTGCTTTTTATACCTGGATTTTAAATATCTGCTACGTGGAAACGGAAGGCCAAAACCAATGCAAAACCAATGCAACCAGGAGAAAAAAAGATCCACATTTAAAAATATCCAGCTACGTGGAAACAGCACCTTAGTTTCGCTTGGGACATTTTGGGGTGGGGGCTTTTTTAAGGGATTTTATACCATTATTCAACAGGAGAAGGTGACAGGAAATGAGAGGGAGAGAGAGAGAGATGGGAAGGATCAGGAAACGCCCTCTGGCCAGAATCGAACCCGGTGTAACCTAGCCCATAGCCCTACCCCCTACCTAACCCGTGTCAGTTATATCTATGCAAACGGCCATAGTGCGCGCATAGCGTGCCAAAACTTTTTTTAAGGTGCACTTTGTAGGATCCCCTCTTTTCCATATGAAAAGTGCAATTTTCCCAGTCATAATGAATACTTAGAATTTGAAGGTGGTGCAAAGTATTCATGAAAAAGGTAAGATTTGTGAATGGACAACATCAATTCTAGAAATTCACATTCACAACTTTGATATCTATATGAATATTTAATAGAATAAACTGACAAAATAGAGAAACGTAGGCTATGGAAGATAAACATTTCCAAAATTTTGAACAAGTATACTCAGAAATAGATGGCGATGATCAATAGAAACGATAACACTTGCGAATAGCATAAATTCTGGATATAAACTACTAAAACAAACTCAACCTAATATTGATATTGATCAATTGGCATAAATATTCTGTCAGTATATGACATGGCCTGTATGCTGCAGGATGGCCAAAAAAATGGATTGTCTACTGATGACCAGTTAATTTTGCAACCACTGTTTTTTGACGCTAATTGCTGAATCAGGGACACACACATGCACATACTGTTGGAAAGGGCAGAAAGAGACGGTACCACACACTCACCCATACACAAAAAATAAAAGCGTCAATTGAAATGTGTATGAAAAAATTGAGATAAAAAAACCCATTATTTTCTCAAAAAATGAGGGAGGTCCGGACCTCCCCTACCTCATATGTGGCTACGGCCATGGCTGGGAGAGAGATGGGAAAGGGTCGGCAGAGGACCCGGGCCGTAATCGAACCGGTGTAGTAATGCAGTGCCCTACCGCTTGAGCCAAGGCAGGGCAGCATTTGACATGTGGGCTCTAAATTAATACCAGCCAACCAAATGCTGGTGAAATTTCAGTTTGGCTGATAGAAAAGACCAACTTACTAGCCACTTTGACCCATTAGTGAGTGTATGTTTGGCCAAGAAAATTAGCATCTAGCCATTTCGGCTGCTGATGAAAAAAGTTAATTCAGAGCCCTGCTCTTCACAGAAAAAAACTCAACTACATCATAACAACATGATTATGACGATACAGAGAGTCTTAAGTAACTTGATCATTTCCATTTCGGAGACAATAAGGTTATAACTAAGGGGTTAACCAGTGATTATCTATACTACAGTGCACGCTTGCCTTGCCTTCAAGAGCAAGGTGATGACTTATTGCATAGTGTTTCACTGAAAAGCTTGAGAACCACCGACCCAGCACAATACACTTATCATATGCACGGTTAGAGGTCCTCAGGTTGGGTTTTTTTCCCCTTCAAATTACATTATATTATATTACATTACATTACATTATATTATATTATATTATATGTTCCTTTTACCAAAGCGACACATTGGGCACTGACACATTGGACACTTTTCTAGTTTTTTTTTATCTCGTGTGTGTGTGTGTGTGTGTGTGTGTGTGTGTGTGTGTGTGTGTGTGTGTGTGTGTGTGTGTGTGTGTGTGTGTGTGTGTGTGTGTGTGTGTGTGTGTGTGTGTGTGTGTGTGTGTGTGTGTGTGTGTGTGTGTGTGTGTGTGTGTGTGTGTGTGTGGAAGGGGGATAGAGAGATCTGACCTGTGAATTTACTATGGTGGATATATGTGCAATGTTGTGTGTGATATCTGTGTCTTCTCTGTATTTATGTATGTATGTATGCTACTTGACACCTTAATTTCCCTCTGGATTAATAAATGATACACTACTCTACTCTACTCTACTCTACACTACTCTACTCTACTCTACTCTACTCTACTCTACTCTACTCTACTCTACATCAACTCTACTCTACTCTACTCTACTCTACTCTTCTCTTCTCTTCTCTACTCTACTCTACTCTACTACTCTACTCTACTCTACTCTACTCTACTCTACTCTACACTACTCTACTCTACTCTACACTACTCTACTCTACTCTACTCTACTCTACTACTCTACTCTACTCTACTCTACTCTACTCTACTCTACTCTACTCTACTACTCTACTCTACTCTACTCTACTACTCTACTCTACACTACTCTACACTACTCTACTCTACTCTACTCTACTCTACTCTACTCTACTACTCTACTCTACTCTACTCTACTACTCTACTCTATTCTACTCTACACTACTCTACTCTACTCTACTCTACTCTACACTACTCTACTCTACTCTACACTACTCTACTACTCTACTCTACTCTACTCTACTACTCTACTCTACTCTACACTACTCTACTCTACTCTACTCTACTCTACTCTACTCTACTCTACTCTACTCTACTCTACTCTACTCTACACTACTGTACTCTACTCTACTCTACTCTACTCTACTCTACTCTACTCTACTCTACACTACTCTACTCTACACTACACTACTCTACTCTACTCTACTCTACTCTACTACTCTACTCTACACTACTCTACTCTACTCTACTCTACTCTACTCTACTCTACTACTCTACTCTACTCTACTCTACTCTACTCTACTCTACTCTACACTACTCTACTCTACTCTACTCTACTCTACTCTACTCTACTCTACTCTACTCTACTCTTCTCTTCTCTTCTCTACTCTACTCTACTCTACTCTACTCTACTCTTCTCTACTCTACTCTACTCTACTCTACTCTACTCTACTCTACTCTACTCTACTCTGCTCTGCTCTGCTCTACTCTACTCTACTCTACACTACACTACTCTACTACTCTACTCTACTCCACACTACTGTACTCTACTCTATTCTACTCTACTCTACTCTACTCTACTCTACTCTACTCTACTCTACTCTACTCTACTACTCTACTCTACTCTACATCAACTCTACTCTACTCTACTCTACTCTACTCTACACTACTCTACTCTACTCTACTCTACTCTACTCTACTCTACTCTACTCTACATCAACTCTCTGTGCTGACACCTGACTTCATCATCTCTCTGATAGTGTTGCCCTGGTCAACTCGCCCTGTAACCCAGTTCAAATTGGCCAATTTTTACTCTCTTTATTTTATCTTTTATTATCTATTATTCTTTATTCTGATTTGTTTCCCCCGTTGCTGTTTGCATTCCGCCTGATTGCCATGCGGGAAACATTGACCTATTTTTTAGAATATATTTTGATGTGTTCATAAAAGATGGAATAAAATCTCAGAGTTTGTTTCACTTCGATAAGTGGGTAAAATCATTCTGTCTATGCACAGTAGATATCAGAACATATTTGCAAGTTTAAAAGAACCCACACATAATCATGTACTGTACTGTACCCAAAGATAGACCATCTCTGCTGTACCTAGGCCAGGGATGTCAAACTCAGGTTCGGGGGCCAAATTTGGCCCGCAGAGCCATTTTATTTGGCCGCCAGATCATTTCAAATGTGTATGGCAGTTGGCCCACATACACCATTAATATATGAAAATATGACAGCATTTTGTGCATCACAAGAATTATGAATGGTTCCAAACTGATGTAACAGCACATATTAGGTAACTAGCACATAGAATAGAAGTATACGATAGTATAAGTATAAATGGTGGCAATGTGTTATTTGTGTTGCATCAAGTATTAAGTGTGTGTACTGTATGTACTATATCAGTGCCTTTTTGAATAAATATTGAATTCGGCCCGCGTCTTCATCCCAGATTTTTATTTCGGCCCTCTGTAAATTTGAGTTTGACATCCCTGACAGAACATATTTGCAAGTTTAAAAGAACCCACACATAATCATGTACTGTACTGTACCCAAAGATAGACCGTCTCTGCTGTACCTAGGCCATCAAACATGGTGGCAATCTCTGCTGTACCTAGGCCATCAAACATGGTGGCCATCTCTGTCCAACAGGTGGCAGTCATGGTCTCATTCCGCCATCGGAAGTCAGATACTGTAAGCAGCCTCCTCATCTGCACACAGATCCATAACCAGAGCTCTCTGCCATAATCACATCAATGCAGACAGACGACTGAAGATTAGTTATTAGAGAGGAGCTTTAATTTTCAAAGTTATTGATCAAGTTATGATCATCTTCATCAATCAGTCAATCAATACATCAATCAATCAATCAATGGATCAATCAATTGCTCATTTCATTATTCAAGTTAATGCATACTCCTTCTCGTATTGCAGTTGGGAAAAGAAAGCCGTTGTTTGATTGACGTTTGAACTTCACGTAGTGATGGAATCGGTTCCTGTGCGTCTTTACGCGCGGTTGTTAATACAATAAAAGAGGGTTGTATATGGGGGGAAAGGAGATAAGAAATACTTAAACATATTTAGCTATTGTTTTAGAGCAGCCGGGACAGGACGCTTTAATGCCCCCTACTACTCTTGGCACTCTTTTAGCCAGTCGGTCTCCAAAAGAAGAAACCCTCTCCAAAACGCCATTGTTTGGTGGCAATTCGATTTAGATTGGGTGCGCGTTTGAACTAAACTTTTTGTGAATACAAAAAGTCAGACAACTATTTCAATATGTGTGTTGTGTGTGTGTGTAGAAGTATTGGCAGCAAACTATAAGCATCCACGTCGGAGGAGTAGCCTACATGACACACAAACATTTAGTAAGCTACTCCGTTCTCCTCACTGCCATCTCGTGCGGAAGACAAAGTAGTCCCGGTGCATTGTTATTTTCTTTCTGGAGGAAGTGCGCTTGGTTTGCTCTGGTGCGTCTTTTCTTGTCGTGAGAGGAATAAATATCAAAATAGTGAATGGTGTTTGAGAGTTGTGAAATGTGGGAAATGACACACTGCCAAAATCTTCGCTGCAGTTTTGTGAACTTGAAGGGCTTCACGGTGTGTGAGTGGGTAACTCAGCAGGGGAAATTGAGACCACATCACCCGTTGTTCGCATAGAGTGCCAACTCCCGGCTCTAGTCGTGTGAACGACACTGGCTATTGGAAACGCATAAATATTTGCAAATTGGGTAAAGCCTACATGATTATTGTATTAAACCGGTCCCTGCAATGGCAGACATGGAACTGCCAAGAGACAACTGTCATTCGGCTGTTCTACAACGCCTTTCAAGAGTCTTAGTTACTTTCTTTTCTCACTTTGACGCCCCGTACCCACCGCTGATGTAGGCCTATCCTCGGGTTATCAATACTGACTATGACAAGTTGCTGAAATAGCTCGTGTTTGTTTGTTGGTCTAATAAAAGATGCGCCGCACTCCGGGCTACGCTCACTACCGGGCTATTCTTGACATGAGATGTTCGCATGATAATCCGGGTTGTCAGATCGCGTTATGTCCCCAATTTGTTACTTGTAGTAAAGTCAGTCAGGCACTTGCTATTATTTAACCGCCTCGCGCGGTGTACAGTGTGTCCCACGTCGGCATGGTGCGCATAGTCCTCCGCGTGGTGTCGCCTGTGTATGCGCGCCTGCCCTGCACACACAGCAGCCCCAGGGCCGGCGGAAGGATACCTCGCCGCACGTCATCCCTGTGCTGAGGCTTTCGCGAAGCAAAAATGTCTGCCTAAGGGAAACTCGCAAGTTACATACAGAGGATATTTGCTAAATATTATTCCTTCAAGGTTGACTTTGTCGTTTGTCAGACACGCAAAGGGACGCCAGGCCAGCCGTAGACACACCAGAGCGCCCTAGTCGGATTTTCTAACGAGAAAAGGTAAAAATATTGTAGTGAGTTTGAAAGAGGGGTTCGGACTGGGTGAAAGAAGTTGGGATACAAGAAAGACTGGAGGTAGTAGCCGAGGTTACGAGTGTAGGGACAGGCATTAGCTGTACTTTAACATGAAAGGGCGTTTTCATCTGTGGCTGTAATTTGTCTTAGTGTTTTGCTGTAGGACACTTGCGCGTTTGTTTGTCCGTTTTTTATGGTGTTTGTCATATTGCCTCAAGGCCACCATAATATTTAGGAAGCATGGAATCTGACAGCACAGCGCACATTTGCATGCCGCTTACAGAGTCTTTGACCTAACCAAATTGACTGTATAATTCTCTTTGCCAATACGACAGTTGTCTAGATTGTTACGAGGTTATAACGCGTTACCAAATGTCTGGCTAATGTGTATTCTTTGGTCCACATGCTCGTCATTGGAGCAGTGGAGCTCTGATGTTGTGTTGTGTCCATGCGTGGTGACTGGCGAGACGAATGCGGCTTTGGGCAGCAAGCAGCCTGCGACAATGTTGCTGTGGCCTGGGATTTGATTTTTACAGCGAGGAACCGTGTCATCTCATCTGTGTCGTAATGTTGCACATGAGGAGTGTTGTGGTGTTATTGTGCGTCCGGGGACATCGGACGACCTCTTGTGCAGTGCCGAAATACTATCCTTACGAGAGAGAGAGAGAGAGAGAGAGAGAGAGAGAGAGAGAGAGAGAGAGAGAGAGAGAGAGAGAGAGAGAGAGAGAGAGAGACTGCCTCTCTGCCTCAGACATGTCATGTTATGAGTAGGCAAGGCTGTTTTGTCACTGATCATGCGTTCGCTGTAGTTGACACCGATACCTAAATGTCATCTCTCATGCACCTGCATAACACGCATGCACACGCCAACAGATTCAGAGTAGCCTACTATGGGGCGCCCCTGCTGTGATGTAGGTGGCTGTCATTTGAGGGACAATATTATCGCTCGCTTTCATGTGTGCTCCTCTGCCTGTGCACCTATGGCTTTGAAGACTACATTCGCCGCGTCTTGAAGTAGGCTAGACGAACCCCGGGTCCGTTATCATCATCATTATTATATTATTATTATTTTCTAGAATTAGTTAAAGACCGCCAGGATGAACCCTCATCAGCGGGTTGCCGCGCTCGGTACGGATAAGGAGTTGAGCGACCTGCTGGACTTCAGTGCGGTAAGATGCTTTTTCAACTTCCCTTTGCCCTAAAAAAAATCACTCCAATGTTGTGTATTTTATTCTGTTTGTTTACAGTTACATTCTGTTCTGTTTACATTACACTCATCCATCCATCCATCCATCCATCCATCCATCCATCCATCCATCCATCCATCCATCCATCCATCCATCCATCCATCCATCCATGTATTTAGCGCATGGGCACGGTAGCGCATCACAGCGCACCGGAGGTGGGGGCAGACCCCTAGTCCCGAGCAGAGGTAGATGGACACTCCCAACTGAGATCGCTCCCGGACGTGTAGTCCCAGGTGTTTCTATCACTCCCGGACGTGTAGTCCCACCCGATTATATTTCACGTATTATCATACACTGCCACATACAAGCAATTTAGGGTTAGGGTTAGGTTTAGGTTTAGGGTTAGGGTTAGGTTTAGGGTTAAGGTTAGGGTTAGGGTTAGGGTTAGAAACAAAAAACTAACATCAAAAAGATAACTAGCTCCGTTATATGGCGGTGGGATCGATAGTCTGGCTAGTGGGAGCGAGCCGACCGGGGAGCGTCCTGCGTTGGGAGCGACAATCAGGGAATCGTCCCGAGTTACCTGGGCCTCATCGGGTCATTTAATCTCGACCTGGTCTAGTGCCTCTAATGCAGCGTCTAGACCCGAGATTACCCCACTACTGGGCTGGGCTAAACTGGGATGAAAAACCAGGCCGGGCATTAGTAGCCAAGGCCTGGCATTGAGAGAGACAATTAAGTCTGTAACAACAGTTTTAGTCATCTAATATCCCCAACAGCCAACGTTAATATTTAAATGGGCAGCTGTGGCCTAGTGGTTAGAGAGTTGGTCTTTCAATCTAGGGGTTGCCGGTTCGAATCCCCTCTGA
>NC_085879.1:49115658-49123158 GCF_034702125.1 Engraulis encrasicolus
GTTTGGCTGACAGTTGCTAAGCTAGCTGTTAATTAGATAGGCTATCTATTGTATTTAAAAATGGCTTTTGTTTCATTTAACCACCTCAACTGTAAAACATGAATAAAGAGAGACTCTTGTATGCTATCATCCATGTCTAATTACGCCACAACTTTTTAAATTAATAGCAAGAAGCCTCTTTGTTGATTCAGTATATAGTACAAGTAGTGTGGCTAGCTAGCTTCTAAAACAGGGTTCGCTAATGTCCTGTAGAGTTTGAATGGGTTTGGCTGACAGTTGCTAAGCTAGCTGTTAATATGGCCATTAGATGTATTGTATTTAAAACGGCTTTTGTTTGGCATTTTAACCACCTGAACTGTAAAACATGAATAAAGAGAGAATCTTGTATGCTATCATTCATGTCTAATTACGCCACAACTTTTTAAATTAATAGCAAGAAGCCTCTTTGTTAATGGTAGAATTACGTTTCAGGTGGCTAGTCAACTAGCTTTGAGTTTGTAATGACTGATTTAGCTGGCTAGCTACTACTAGGCCCCAGGTGTGAATGGCCATTCATGCTGTCTATTGTCTTTTAAAATGGCGTTTGTCTTGCATTTAATCTCATGTAGTACTTGACCAAAAATAAACTGATGTTGTACCATCTAATTATGCCCCAACTTTTAGAAGTAGGCTACTAGTGGAATATTAGGCCTACGTTTTACATAGCCAGCTGATTAGCTTTGTGATTCATTCTAGGGACTGGGCTCAACTGAATGAGTTAGTTCGCCCCCTGTTGTCACGGAGGTGAATTGACGTCATTAAAATCTCCTCCTCCTCCCTCCCCCCTTGCCCCACTCTTGAATTTTCGGCGGGAAAAAAACACCACGCCCTTTCGCACGCATTCGCATGTAGGTCGACTATGAGGCAATACCCCCCGCTGACAGTACGTCTATGCTTTACCCCGCAATCGGCACCGCGTGACTATGCATCAGCCTTTAGGTTTAGGGATAGTTTTGGTCAGGGCACAAATTTACAACTCACAAACATTGCATTACTGACAGATTAGGTTTAGGGATGGTTTTGGGAAGGGCACAATTGGAAAACTCGGAAACCTACAATGCGGGGAACATAGAACCCTATTTTAGAAAAAGGGTCCTATGTTCCCCGGTCCCATACAAAGACAGGGGAACATAGGACCCGGGGAACATAGGACCCGGGGAACATAGGTACGCTCCCTACAGCACAGCACAGCACAGCACAGCACAGCACAGCACAGAGCAGCACAGCACAGCACAGCGCAGCACAGCACAGCACAGAGCAGCACAGCACAGCACAGAGCAGCACAGCACAGAGCAGCACAGCACAGCACAGCACAGCACAGCACAGCACAGCACAGAGCAGCACAGCACAGCACAGCACAGCACAGCACAGCACAGCACAGCACAGCACAGCACAGAGCAGCACAGCACAGCACAGCACAGCACAGCACAGCACAGCACAGCACAGCACAGCACAGCACAGCACACACAGCACAGCACAGCACAGCACAGCACAGCACAGCACAGCACAGCACAGCACAACAAAGCACAGTACAGCACAACACAACACAGCACAGTCCAGCCCAGCACAGCACAACACAGAACAACAGAGCACAACACAGCACAGCACAGCACAGCACAACCCAGCACAATACAGCACAACACAACACAGCCCAGCACAGCCCAGCACAGCACAGCACAGCACAGCACAGCACAGCACAGCACAACACAACACAACACAACACAGCACAGCGCAGCGCAGCGCAGCGCAGCGCAGCGCAGCGCAGCGCAGCGCAGCACAACACAGCACAGCACAGCACAGAACAGCACAGAAAAACACAGAAAAGCACAGCACATCACAACACAGCACAGCACAGAGGAGCACAGCACTACACAGCACAGCACAGCACAGCACACACACACACAGCACAGCGCAGCACAGCGCAGCACAGCGCAGCACAGCGCAGCACAGCACAGCACAGAAGAACACAGAAGAGCACAGCACAGAACAACACAGCACAGCACAGAGCAGCACAGATGAGCACACACAGCACAGCACAGCACAGCACAGCACAGCACAGCAGAGCACAGCACAGCACAGCTCAGCACAGCACAGCACAGCATAGAACAGCACAGCACAGCACAGCACAGCACAGCCCAGAGGAGCACAGCACAGCACAGCACAGCACAGCACTCCTCAGCACAGCACAGCACAACACAGCACAGCACAGCACAGCACAGCACAGCACAACACAGCACAGCACAGTGTGTAGCACAACACAGCACAGCACAGCACAGCACAGCACAGCACAGCACAGCACAGCACAACACAGAGCAGCACAGCACAGCACAGCACAGCACACTACAGCACAGCACAGCACAGCACAGAGCAGCACAGCACAGCACAGCATAGCACACAGAGCAGCACAGCACAGCACAACACAGAGCAGCACAGCACAGCACAGCACAGCACAGCGCAGCGCAGCACAGCACAGCACAGCACAGCACAGCACAGCACAGCACAGCACAGCACAGCACAGCACAGCACAGCACAGCACAGCACAGCACAGAACAGCACAGCACGGGGTCATCCCTATGTTTTAAAAAAAGGGTTCTATGTTCCCCGCTGCTTCCAAGTAGACTGCTGCCGCATGGCAAAGCGCAGGTTGTTGTTGCACTTGTGACAGGTTAGGTTTAGGGATAGTTTTGGTCAGGTCACAAATTTACAACTCACAAACATTGCATTACTGACAGGTTAGGTTTAGGGATGGTTTTGGGAAGGGCACAATTGGAAAAATCAAAAGCATCAGCAGTAAAGCATCAGCACAAAGCTGTTTGAAATGGAATGAAATGGTTTTACAGTATTTGTCAAATCTTCACATGTGCAGGACATGCAGAGGGTTTGAAGTTGAGACGTGGTGTCGACCCATCTGTGCATTGCACACACAATACAGCATGTGTAACTGTTTTTCAGCCACTGTGCCGGGGAACACAAGTGCGGCGTTAGAGGTGCTCTGGTGTGCCTTGGGAAATGATTGAATGACTGTACATTGTTAATATAGGCAATAGGGTTCTACTTTCGATTAACATTTACAATTGGTGGTGTGCCTTGGCATTTTGTCCTCAAAGAAGGTGTGTCTTGGCTCAAAAAAGGTACAAAAACACAGCATTACAGCATGAGAAGAGGGAGGAGGAGGAGGAGGGGATGAGGACAGGAACGAATAACCGCTTTGGATTGAATGTTTTTCCTTCTGACCTGGAAAAGAGGGAACTTGTATTTATTTACCCAGTCAGGCCGTTGCCCTGTAACTGTGGACGCTGGTGATTTTTATGTGAGTGTGTAATGGAAATGTCCATTGTGTTTCCGTCAGGATTTATTTATACATCTGAACGAGGGCAAAATGTGGACTGCAATAGGCCTATGTGGACTGCAATATGTGGACTGCAAAATGTGGACTGCAAAATGTGGACTGCGAAATGTGCACGGTGAGTTTGCTAGGGAGGCTTTTGACCAGTGCTCAGATGACTCTGCATTGTCCATAATACACAGACAAACACATGAACTACTTTGTGTGTATGTGTAAGACATAGTGGTGTCAACAATAATCGATTCGGCGATGCAATGCAATGCGGGGCATGGGCGATCCAATATGCGGCAAGTTCCAGAATCGATGCAGCAATTTTTTTAAGTTTCAATTACTTCCGTGGATATTTCGGGAGCAAATGAATGTTAAATTAAATAAAAGCACTTCAAAGCATTGAAAACTGCAAGACTGATACAGAAAACAGCCAATAAATTGTTGCTCAGTATCTGGCTACTTGCATTGCCTCATCATGACTGATGAAACATTTTCTTTGCTTTCAGTAGAAATGTAGTGCATTGCAATGCATTGTAGAATTTAATCGGATTTAATCGAATCAAATCGCTACCTCCCGAATCGTAATCGAATCGTGAGGGCAGTGCCAATGCACACCACTAGTAAGACACAGCCTAATGTTTAATACATGTTCTTTATATAAGAAACACAGCCAAACATATAACACATGTACTATACGTGAGACACACAGCTTACTGTACTCTGTATTGACCCTACACTCTGTACTTTCTTGAATATCCTCTTTGCAAGTCGTTTTGGATGGCTACTATATGTAAGATACACAGCCAAACTCCTATTACTTGCACCTTATATGTAGGCCTATGACACACAGCCCAACTCCTATTGATTGTACTTTATATATAAGACACACAGCCCCAATGTCTGATACATACTATATATAAGAGACACCGCCTAATGTGTATCTGCAAAAATCGGTAACAGCTTTGGAAGACAGAGGTGGTCAGAGTTAGTCCCAGGCCTACTGTCTTTACAGTGGAGTGTGTGTGTGTGTTTATTGAGCATGAGTGTTTTTCAGATGCATCCCAACTAGTCTCGCTTAATTAGCCTTGGCATGGGAAAGCTCATGGGAGAGAGAGAGGGAGGCTAGTGATCTATTGATCATCTACACACTCAGTGTAGCTTAATAGCTGTCATCAATGCTGATTTATACACTAGCGTAGCACTGTAGCGCTAATCAATGCTGTTTTGCATAAACGGCACGCTAACGCTCGTCCCAGGACACTGCCCTAATCCTCATTAGCACACTCGCTAGCAGACTAATTCCTTACAGGTCATAATGCTAATATATAGTGTTACACAGATAACAGGTTAAATGGGTATGCCACTATTTTGGGGCTTAATACAGTTAAAATTGTTGGCCAGGGTTTATAAAGGTAGTAAAGTGTCTTATTTTTCATGTTAAGCGTTGTCTTGCTTTAAGGCAAGTTAAAAGAGGGAATATGTCGCTAAGCTAGTGAAAGTCAATGGATCCGTGTAGCATTGCAGCATGCTACATGGATCCATTGACTTTCACTAGCTTAGCGACATGCTCCCTCTTTTAACTTGTTTTAAAGCAAGACAACGGCTTACATGAAAAATAAGACAATTTACCACCTATATAAACCCTGGCCAACAATTTTAACTGTATTAAGCCCCAAGATAGTGGCATACCCCTTTAATAAGGCAGTTGCAAATCGTTGCCTCTAAATTAACACCAGCCAAACGGCCAAATGTTGGTGAAAATTGAATTTGGCTGGTAGAAAAGAAAACTTCCACCATTCACTTTGACAAATGGTGAGTTCATGTTTGGCTCGTAAGATTTAACATTTACTAGCCAATGTATTACCCTACCATTGTTACCTAGGCTGAGATGCTTATTGGCTCTCAGTGTAAGATTCTAGTCAAGTGGTCTAACACTGACCTCAGCTCTCAGGTGAAGATGCTAGCTAGCTAACATGCATAGACATAGAACATAAGATGCTGCGTCTTTTGGCATATTACTTTGCATATTTCCCATGTTTTTCACACTGCCAGATGTTGAAGGGAAGGGGTAGGCAATTATTTTGGCTCAAGGACCACGTTGGGTTGACAACATTGAGAGTATATAGAATATAATATTATATATACTCTCAATGGTTGACAATTGTGGCCAAAGGGGCCACATGTTGCAGGCAACTTGGGTCAGAAATAACAAATATCGCAACGCTTTGACTATTTCATTTAATGAATACAACCTTGGTGAATCTCCAAGCTCGAAGATCCCTGTATTGGGTTGCCATTTCAAGAGAGTTTGGTGAGTGTATCATATTGAATTGAAAAGTTGCCTTTGTCGTAAAAGCTCTGCAGGCCGGATGAAATGGCTCAGCGGGCTGCATGTGGCCCCCGGGCCAGAGTTTGCCCAGCCCAGTGTAGGGCCACCTACAGGGTAATTTGCATGTTGCATGTTTCTTAAATATATTTTTAGGGGCTTTTATGCCTTTATTTGATAGGACAGTCTAAGATGGTGACAGGAAGTGAGTGGGACAGAGAGACGAGGTGGGATCGGGAAATGACCCCGGCCGGACTCAAACAGGGGTCCCCGTGGGCATGCAAGCCCAAATGTGGGGGGCTTAGCGCGCTGCGCCACAGCGCCCCCCGGTTCTACAATCTTTTCAACAATCTTATCGTCAGCTAAGTGTAATGCAATGTAGAAGTGCTAAAGCAAGTCTACTCCTAGGCTGACATGACAGGTGTATACACTAATCTGGTCGCAGACTGACTTGCTGCTGCTACACTAACTCTGCTTCCAGCAGCCCTGTGTCAATGTCAGAGCTGAGTGGCTGTGGTGTGGTGTGGTGTGGAGCAGGGGCGGTTCCAGACATTCATTCTTGGGGTGGCAAAGGGGTGGCGAAGTGTATTGCAGGGGGGCATGCTCCTACACTAAGGGAAAATTATAAACGCTATATAATTGACACACAGACTTATGTGATACAGTGAATCCCTTAAAGTGAAACCCTGCAACCTAAAGTTCTATGTCTGAAATGATGTCAAGCATTAAGGCTATTGGTCACAATCAGGGCTCTTAATTGGGGTGGCAAATCATATTTCTGGGGGGGCAAATGCCACCCCCTGCCACCCCTTAGAACCGGCCCTGGTGTGGAGAGGCTGTGATGTGGTGTGGTGCATATCGTATGTGACACCCATCAGACCACTGTGACATGCCACTCAGACAGCCTAACACAGATTCTACTACACACCATTTCACTGCTCAGACAGCCTAACACAGATACTACACATCATTTCACTGTTCAGACAGCCTAACACAGATACTACTACACACCATTTCACTGCTCAGACACCAATGCGAAGCCCATCAACACAGATACACAGATACTACACGTGTCTCTCTGTGGTAAGTAACTACACTGTGACGGTTATCTGAGACCACAATGCCACTCAGCACAAGCCCACACCGAAACGCGGCCAGAGATTACTTAGATACGCTCTACGTAGATACATAAAGATTTGTGGGCATCAGATAGCAAATTATTCACATACGCAGACACGCATACGTGCACACACACACGCATGCACGCATGCACACACACACACACACACACACACACACACACACACACACACACACACACACACACACACACACACACACACACACACACACACACACACACACACACACACACACACACACACACACGTGCATGCATGCACACCTCCGAATGTTAGAGAAAGGCTAGAGCTTATGGGACTTCAGCACACAGATCAAAACAAAAGCAGTGCGATGTGTGAGGTGACCTGATGGTGACCTGATAAACCTACTGGAGCTGGCGGTGAGGGATTGCGCAACATCTCAACCAGACAACAGACAGCAGACAATAGCTCTCCAGCAAGACATACAGTACATGTAACTCTTAACTGGCAACAGACAATGGCTCTCCAGCAAGACATAGGCTACATGTTACTATTAACTGGCAGCAGACAATAGCTCTCCAGCAAGACATACATGTAACTCTTAACTGGCAACAGACAATGGCTCTCCAGCAAGACATGCATGTAACTCTTAACTGGCAGCAGACAATGGCTCTCCAGCAAGACATACAGTACAT
>NC_085879.1:49135658-49145658 GCF_034702125.1 Engraulis encrasicolus
ACAAAATAGATTCTGATGTGAGCAGTGCTGGGTGTGTAGCCTAAACTGTGGATTAAAATGTAATTGCAAGAAACAAAGACATTTGCTGCGACGAAGACAGCGTTTTAAGGTAGGCCTACACCGTTTGGTTATTAATTTTGTTGACTTACGGTTGTGCTTTGAAGTAGCCTAGTTTTGGCTTAGTTGCTGCATGGTGGGTTTATTGCACAATGTAGACAGACTTTTTGTAAGCTATAGCCTACTCTTCTAAAAATCCCCACACTCAAAACTTTGTGCCCGTGCTCATCCTGTCTTCCTTAAACGATATTTCAATAGGCCTACAAACTGTCAAAATGACAGTGGAGTGCACATTTTCATGGAACAGTAGCGTGATGTAGCCTAACCTGCAATGTTCTATGGTGAATGCTTTGGACTGTGATGATGGCTGTGTAGGCCTATTTCATCAAGTGTAGGCTACAATTCTCCACTTCAGGTTGATATTTTGACAACACTAATGTCCACATGTAGTAGGCCTACGACTGCAGATTTCGTGGTTTTTGTCTTTTTGGTTAGGGAACCATGTTGTTCGCGTTGGTTTTTTTTTAGTTTTTTTGGTTTTTTTTTGGTGTTGGTGGGGGGGTGAAAAGGGCCGCTAAGGGAAAAATTCTCCCGGTGGGAATACTCTTCCCACTCCGCCCCTGCACACACACACACACACACACACACACACACACACACACACACACACACACACACACTAGTGATGGCACAATTGCACCAAAACCGTACCGTTCGCACGCATCCTGACCATGACATACAAACTGCACAGTGTCAACGGTTCCCTGATTTTTTTTTAAACATTCGCATTTCAGACCACAGAGAAACAAGAGAATTAAAATCACAATATTCTGTGAAGCCTATAAAAGACATAGGTAGGATTTTGTTTCGTGTGGAAAGTCGGGTTCTATGAGCCAACTGAAAGAAGGCATTTTGAACGCTAACACACCGTACATCAGCTGACAACACTTCAGGTGCAGGTGCAGGGTTGTGGTTCATTCTGAAAAAAAAATCAAGAATGGCAAAGAACCAAAAACCGTGACCTTGATACTGTGATATGGAATGAATCGTGATTTTTCTTTATCCATTTGGCGTTTTTTTTCAGCCGTTTTGGGCCCATGGAAGTCAATGTAATTTGTTGATTTTGGGCAGAATTTAGCGCGTTTTGGCGGTTTTTGAGAAGCTTATGGGCGGGATTTGGTCAGACAGATCTGGCAACACTGATCATGGGCCTGTGTGTCATTGCGTGCCACTCTGCAGCCTCATCTAACCCTCAGCACATGTGGAGCTGATGGAATGACCTTATTTACATAGCAACTAGGGATGGGATATCGGTATCGGTGTTTCGGTATCGGGTTCAGATATCAACATAATTCAGAGATCGAATCGGATCGGAATTTCTCCAATGTATCGGAACTTTCCTGATATTGACATTGAGCCATTTCCAATGTTAATTTGAAATGATAACACTCGCATATTAGTTTTCAGGATGGGACTGTTACTTTTTTACTTGTTACTTTTTACTTATTAATTGGTTCCTGTTCTTCTAACTTCCTTTTCTTACCTAATAGCCTACTTGGGCCTACCTCAAGTTGAAACCCATGCATATATGTGGTTTTGGTATAGGATCGGAGTAGTATCGGTATCGGCAGATATCCAAATTTAGATATCGGGATCGGATCGGAAGTGAAAAAATGTGTATCGGTGCATGCCTAATAGCAACTCACACAAAAACACATGTAGCCTACATTACATTGGAGCATATTGCATATTGCATATGTTACATATTGCTTATGTTGCATATAGCATTTTAGCCATTCCGTGTGTGTGTGTGTGTGTGTGTGTGTGTGTGTGTGTGTGTGTGTGTGTGTGTGTGTGTGTGTGTGTGTGTGTGTGTGTGTGTGTGTGATGACCGTGTCTTTCATGGGACTGATGTGTATAATGTGAGCGTCCTGTTTTGCGTCGGTTTCAGGATATTTGCTCCACTCTGTGTGGAGCGCAGGAGATATGCCCCCACATTACTGGAGATATGCCATCAGTGGTTCTCAAACATTTTCTGTGAAGTACCACTTGAGAAAATATTGCGCTCTCCGAGTTCCAGCTTGACAACGAACATTAGAATATCGCAGTAAAGGCCTTCCATATTCACGTTTGCCAGTCAATACAGGAGAGGTTCGTAATGGCATCAACATTCAGTGCAAGTTTGTTTTTAAATTTCTTGCTTGCCTAGTATTATTCTGCATTGTGTTTTCAGATTCATACAATTCAACCAACGAGACATTTTCAACTGTAACAGCCTTCAAATCAATGCACAAAAAAAATGTTCTTCCAAGTACCACCAGAGATTTCTCAAGTACCACCAGTGGTACGTGTACCACAGTTTGAGCACCACTGCCCTACGTTATACTTGATCCATATTAGTGGGATGAAACTATTTCTTCGTCTTGCATCAGATGTCCCAGCTAACCCGCTACAGTGGAGTTACCACCTCCGGTTGGCAATAAAACCTGGATATTGCAGTGGGCCTAATAATCGATCCTTTTGGACATTTTAATAGGACTAATAATCGATCCTTTTGGACATCTCAGTAGGCTTAAAGGTGCAATGTGTAATATTTTTAGTAGTTTATTTCCAGAATTCATGCTTCTCTTTGACAAATGTTACCTTTTTCACGAATACTTTCCAACACCATCAAATTCTACGTATTCATTATGACTGGGAAAATGGCACTTTTCATACATGAAAAGGTGGGAAAGGTCATTTTGAATGTCCAGGAATGGAGATTTTAGCTGCAAATGCTAGAGACCCTAGAGTATTGGGGGTTCTGCGGAAATGTAAAAATACAAGTTGGTTTATTGTCAATTTCTTTACATGCACTGGTCATACAAAGAATTTGAAATTACGTTTCTTGCTTTCCCATGCAGACATAGACTAATCTAGGTAAGGACATAGACAGTATAGACATAGACAATACTCATACATGGACATAAGACAGTATGGACATAGACAGTGCTCATACAGACATTTAAAGTGCAAGACTGGACAACAGAAGACTTGTAGAGAACATACATTAAGAGGAGGTATTTTGTTGTGCTTTTCTAAAAGTCCTTTGTAGCGTTCTGACCAGGGCTCTAAATTAAAGGGGTCCTATTATGCTTTTTCATGTCCACTACCCATTTATTGGGTTACACAGCATCTGTTGTATGTAAAAGCTTGGTGAAAGCCGCATTTCACAAATTGGCCTCTTGGGGGAGAATTTCTCTGCCGCAGGAACGCTATTTCTCAACTGTCAGAGAACGCGTGGTTGGGTTTTCAACATTCTATAGCTTTTGTTTCCTGTACGGGTCTACGTCATGCTGTACCTAACATTGCTGCTTATGGGATGGAGTGTTGACGATGTCACAGACCATTTATTAATTGCAGAGACAGTAGGCCTAATGCGCATTTGTTAATCGCAGCCACACAGCCTATCTGAATTTGACAGTATTGTGATGAGATGTATCCTATTTGTCAATACACCACTCAGTGTACAAGAATAGTGTACAAAAATAGTGTAACCTACAAGGACAGTGTAGGATTTCGCCATCCACAAGTTGATTCCATCACGCATGTTTTTTTTTTTTTCAATTCACGAATGGGCTCCCTCAAATAGGCTACACTACAGCATTGGTCTGTAGGCTACACTTATCTGTGGCCTAAATGATATATTTTTAATATTTGTTTGATTGTGATATTTAAGCTGCATTTTACATTGATAAAATACCGTAGGTAGGCGTATGGCTAACGGGTCAGAAACAGTTGAATGAGGAAGGTCGACAACAGGCACGCGCTAACATAGTTGCGCACTGAGAATCCAAAACACTTCCAAGTGGGTGAAAGACTCGAATCTCTCCTCTCTTTCTCTATTCGCTTCAGAGCCGTTTTGCATATGCTGTTGACAAGACTAACTGTTGTTTGTTAAGATGTGAAAATTATATTGCCTTTTGAAGCATAACATTAAGTAGAAGACGTGCGCTGGTTTTATCCAAATAGGTCTATCACGACTCGACCAGTAGCCGTTTGCATCAGCAATGTTGGCAACGTTAGTATAGGCTATGCATAGACTATAATTCAGTAACTAAAATGCAATGCAGTTTTGTTCATCATATCTGCAACAGCAATGTGGATATTGGCTTGATACCCTTTAAAAAATGGTCGCGTTGTTGGGCGGCATGCCATTAATTAAACTGACACGGATATTGTTTAAATTTTTTTTTAAAAGAAACTCCTGTCCTGCCCATAAATGCGAACAGAAAAACCACGAAATCGAGACTAGGCCTAGGCGTTATTATAAGACCAGTCCACGGGTGCGTCATTTCTGCCAGGGACTGAATAGAAATGCAGTTAGGCTACTAAAATGAAACCATGCACCTGAAAATACTCTGAAATGTATTTTTATGAAACATAGCCTATCGACATTGTGCATTAGGCCTACAGACAACGAGCAAACAAGAACTCATTTTTAAACAACAGCAACGTGTGCGCTCAATATTCAGTCTGGCTTGCAAATAGACCACAGGACGCAAATAGGAGCAAATAGACCACAGGACGGAAATCATATCACAAATAGGGTGTCACGATATCACTGACAGACGTTGAATTGATAGGTTTGAGTTCGACAAACTGACAAACTGTCTTAAACTGGGCGCACTCTTTCAATTTCGGATTGCGTCTTTGACAGCCAGACAGAGCACAAGGGGCTGACTCGGGAGCGAAGAAAATGTCCACAACTTCGCTGAATAAATATCCTTTGAACTGTGTACAGCAATTGCAGATGATTAGCTTATTGGATAGCCTATTTTGTGAAGGTTAACTTGCCATTAACAAGGAAAGGTGATCTGATTTCAATCCTCCCCGAGAATATTCTTTGTGTCTTCAAATTTCCACCTGTCAACAGCAGATCTAGACTCCCACCTAACGACCAGCGCGACACGTGACTGTTTGCGAGCGGTAAACTTGGCTGGTAACCTTTAGGCCTACAGTATGCAAGGCTAGACAGCGGGTTAACTAATCAGGCCCCTACTGTTGCGTTAATAATGTTTAAGGTAAAGATACTTCAGCGCAGGATATCAGAAATAAACAAGACAGCGCAGATGGCTTTTATTTTTTATTTTTTTAATATGGCCACAATCGCGTTATTATTACGCATCATATGCAATATGCGTAGTATTTCATGAAACCTCAAATCGGAAGTAATAGCCTGTACCCAGCACTTTCAAACCTCTCAGTTATGGTAGCCTAATTGTCCCAAGCGATTTTGAAATCAAACCGAAGCCCATGCACGGAAGACTCGCATTGGATAGGGACTGGGTTTCAGCAAATGACACAGCAAGGCGCTCAAAAGTAAGGGTTAATAACATAACGTGGGACTTGTGATGCGTCCTTTTCAGATTAATTGTGGACATTGGGTGAACTATTTGGCTTTCAACTTTAGACATAGGCTACAGGGTTGGATTCCAGGTCAAAAGCAGCTGTGCTGCTGACGTAATATTAGTAATAGAATGCTTGATGAAACGCTCCATGCTGCGCCGAGATTTCAGAATGTTGACGGTCTAACATTCTGCACTTCCACGCGTTTCAAACAGGCGGCGTAGGGTGCATGTACACAATGATAAAAAATAATGGACATGAAAACAAGTGGTCATTCGAAATTAACTCCACTAACCACAGTAAAGCAAAATATTAACAATGAAAGTTATTCTAAATAGCATAATAGGGCCCCTTTAACTTTTTCCACCACCAGCCAATTTGGCTAGTAGACATTTTTTCTTACTAGCCAAATGGAAGGTCAACTAGCCATTTTTTTCTCACCAAAATAAACCATGTGTTAATTATGATGCTTTTAATTATTTTATTAAACTAGGCTATGTCCTCAACGCAGATAAACAATATAAATATTGTACTCAATATAATTCAGTCCATTCTATAATTATTTAGTAATTATATTTGTATTACCTGCATTTCATTATTTTTCATTCCATTTCCATATACTGCACAGACAGCCAAACACTAGCCTATTACCTCACACACCATCACCCAAACCTCACATACAGTATAGGCCTACAACTCACACAAACACAGCATGCCTTCAACACTAATGTCACACACATACCAGACTTTCAACATACACTAGCCAAACAAACACACAACCAAACACTGCAAAACCTCATATCCCCTACACAGCATCACTTCACACACAGTGGGCCAAATACCATGGACAATGCACAGAAGACAGGTGAAGGGGAGAAAAGATGAAGGGAGGAGAAGGAGACGGAGAGAAGGATAGGAGACACCCGCGCGCGCACGCACGCACACACACACACACACACACCTACACAGTGTGTGAATGATGTCTGCATTGTGTTTGCTGCTGCTGCGTGACACCTTCAAGTTCAGGTCAAATTAATATTAGCTTTACTTACGATGCGCTTGGAATGACAATTACCGTTACGCTATGTCAACTAGATATCCAATAACCCCACGGAGACCATGCTTACTTGTTACTTTCGTCGCCAGTTTTTGTTATCTTTTTTTCCACTTACTCGTATATCCATGTCAAACTCGTGCAGGGTCTTTGCGATGGCGTGGGCGTTATTAGGAAATGACAACTACATCGTTTGTAGTTGCGAGGACCTCGCAAATATCAGACGGCTTCTGACGGCAACGACACTGTTTTGACAGACAGCTGTCCTGTCCCTCCACTCACTCACACCGTTTCCTCTCCACCAATACTCTATTTCACCGTCACAACAGTTACGCTGCTATTACTTGCATTCATTGACACATAACCGTGCTTTAACCACTGCCACATTATTTTTCGTCTGACCAAAACCTACAGAACCAAAGTAATCCGCGCTAGTCCGCTCATTGAACAAATTTTATCAACACTAGTTCCAGCGCGAGGGTATCAAACACGCAGCCAATGGATGTGAGGCTGCCTGTTATTGTGATTAACGGTCAGCCAATGGGTGTGGGCTACATTATGACGGTAGGACTAATGTTCATGGGTAATGTAGGCGACGTTTTAAGGTTCATCAGACGGCAGCTACAGATCTGTGCGGGCAGCTGTTTAACGTTCAGTCGGGCACGCGTTACCGGCCAATTTGGCTAATGGATGATTTTTTCTACCAGCCAAAATGATTTTTCACCCGCATTTGGCATGTTGGCGCCCGTTAATTTAGAGCCCTGGTTCTGACAAAGTAATAATAGCATTTGAAGAAAAATAAATATTAAAAAGGGTCTATCAAGTACACCAGCAGCAGTGAGTACAGTGGTTTAAAGTGGAATATTTAGCACAATGTAAGAATGGAAACGTGGAGCCTGGCCCTTCAGGGTTAACATTTGTAAATTAATTAAAGGGAACATTTGTGATTAAATGCAACTTGTTATGCTGTATGCCGAGTGTATACGTTTAGTGAGGGTGAATCCTGGTTTGGATTTTGGTTTGCTAAGGCCGTGAAGCTGCTTTAAAGTCTAACTTGTCCCCATGTAGCTTCGTCTCCATGTCTGACTCTCTGGTTAAAAGTGGAATATTTAGCACAATGTAAGAATGGAAATTGGCTAACATTTGTAAATTAATTAAAGGGAACATTTGTGATTAAATGCAACTTGTTATGCTGTATGCCGAGTGTATACGTTTAGTGAGGGTGAATCCTGGTTTGGATTTTGGTTTGCTAAGGCCGTGAAGCTGCTTTAAAGTGGGATTTGTCTCCATGTACCTTCGTCTGTGAGACAAATTCCAGACAATTATTTCTGTGTGTGCGTGTGTGTATACACATGGGTACTTTACAGTGTGATTGTCGAGATGTATACTTGATTATTACCTCCGCCAAGGAGGTTATGTGATCGCCTGGGTTTCTGTGTTTGTTCGTTCGTTCGTGCGCTGCTATTTCACTGCCTGCCACAAGGTGCGCACGGTGAGCACTGAGCACCTTGCCTGATTATCATAGACTTGCCGCCGAAGGTGTTGCGTCACTAGGAGGGCGCAGCCTGGCTACTGAGCACCGGCGTGCCTGCGCCTTTCTGAGCAACAATAAGGAACAGGGAGAGAGTCTCCTTTGCCGCGCCAGCTCCAACACAAAGTGCATTTGATTTCACCTAAAAAGTTGTTCATCCGCATGCAGGAAACAATCCTGTCAAATTAATTAGGCCTACCACCGCTGCCAAAAATATGGAATTTGTAATTGTGTTGGCCCATATGTTATCATTGCTGTTGCGAGATGGACAGTGACCACCCCCGCAGATCGTTTAGGTTCACAATGCTGTCGAATTAAGTACGTTGTCAAAAAATATGGAATATGATTGTGTAAGTTCACAATGCTGTTGTGGACTGTGACTGAGGTAATGCTGTCAAATTAATTAGGCTACCGTTGCCAAAATAATTTATGACTGTACGTTCACAATGCTGGTAAAATTCATTACATCCCCTTCGCTACATTTAAAGTTAACCCCAAGTTGTTTGCGAGATGGACCAGGATCAGAAAGCCCGACAGTCTGCATAATGGCCGAGCACCGGCGAATATTCCAATCGGGTGTGCCGCCAAAGCAATAAGGAAAAGGACTGTCTCCTTTGACACCAGCTCCAAAACCATTGCTATCAACCTTATGTGCTCAAACCTAAATGTGCTCATCAGCAGGCACCCTTTTGGCTACACCCTCGTTGAAGTTAACAAACAGTCCTGTGAAATGAATTACCGCTGCCTGCCTTAAATATGGGTGAAGTTGAAGTGCACTGCTGTGAGATGGACAGTGACCACCGCAGATCATTTCGGTTGACAATAATGTCGAATTAATTAGGTAGGCTACCATCGCCAAAACAATGTGGAATTTGTGGCTGTGCAAGTTCACAATACTGGTCAAATGCATTACACTTCACTCAATTTAACCCCAGTTGCGAGATGGACCACAAAGCCCGACAGCAATGCCTAGACTGATTAACAACGGTGATAGTGATTTTCCTAGAATTAGGAAATGCCGCTTCACGCTTCAGCCGACAGCGCTAAGGCCAACCAGTGGCCCATGAGAATAATGCATAGCCTATATCGTAGGCAAAAAAAACAATACTAACCATACGGTTGTCTGTGGTTGTTTCAGTTTTGTTGGTCAAAATCATTACATTCCCTTCACTAATCATAGGCCTACAGTTCTACTAGCGTGATCACAAGTTTTCAAAGCAGGTTGATTTTTATCTTGTAGTAAGCACAAGGCTGGATTAGGCTGATACAATTGGTATAATTCCACTTAGTCTTTAAAGTGTGATATGAAATAGCTGTAAAATTTTAAATGGTAATAAGGGCATGCTGCCAATCATCAAAACTGTTTATAACAATGTGACCACCAACTTCTGACCTTCAATAAGTGCATTTATAGGACAGTGCATAGTAAGTTCACAATATAGCATGTAGCACTTTGCCAATACCACAATCACACAGGTGAAGAAAACAGACCACAGTTAGGCTAATCAAGGACATAGTAATTATAAAAAATGCAGATATAATCTAGTTACAACTTGACTGTTTAATTCTCTGAACACACTAATTGTGTGTAGGCCTATAAACTAGGGATGTGCACGAATATTCGAAGGTTCGAATATTCGTTTTCCTTTCGAATTTAGAATAGTCCTGTCGAATTAAAAAAAATCCAGCCAGTAAAAAAAAATCTGTGTTTGCCTCCCTTGCAGTGTTAAGTGACAAATGAAAAGTACTGCAGGGTTACATTAAATTAACCTAGTAGCTCCCCTGTGTTCTTATTTCTCTGGTAGATCTAGATACGATGCTCATCTTTCATTTCCAACAAGTCTGAAAGCGTCCCGCCCCCCGCCGACACGACACACACAACCAGGGAGAAGCCACGCATCTCGTGCATTTCAGGAATGGGCATTGGGCATTCATAAATAAATCGCTGACACTGTAAATCTGCTATTGGT
>NC_085879.1:49175658-49178158 GCF_034702125.1 Engraulis encrasicolus
TTTGAGTGTTTGTGTTGTTCGACCGTTAACTATTTTCAACTGTCTTGCTCTTTGTGTGTGTGCATTTGCGTGCCTGCGTGCGTGACTGTATGCGTGTGTGTGTGTGTGTGTGCGTGCATGCATGTGTGTGTGAAGTATGTCCCATGTCAGTGTGATTTCTGCAGTGTGTGCTGGAGGGCTGTGTTTGGTAATCTAAGTGGATTATCTTCTTCATCTTAATCTCAATCCCCAGTGCTCTGTTTTCTTAAAGACGGGGGGTTGGAGTGTGTGTGTGTGTGTGTGTGTGTGTGTGTGTGTGTGTGTGTGTGGGGGGGGGGGTTGTGGCCCATACATTAACTCATCAACGCACCCACCACACAGGCACGCACTTACACACACACACAGGCACGCACTTACACACACACACAGGCACACACTTACACACACACACACAGGCACGCACTTACACACACACACAGGCACACACTTACACACACACCACACAGGCACGCACTTACACACACACACAGGCACACACTTACACACACACACAGGCACACACTTACACACACACACACAGGCACACACTTACACACACACACACAGGCACACACTTACACACACACCACACAGGCACCCACTTACACTCACACCACACAGGCACGCACTTACACACACTCACACAGTGAGTGTACTTTATATGTGTGGTGTATTGATATACAGTGCCCTCCATAATTATTGGCACCCCTGGTTGAGATGTGTTTTTTAGCTTCCAATTATTTATTTTTTTTTCTTAATAATATGGGACCTTAATGGAAAAAAAGAGAAAAATCCAACCTTCAATACAAGTGCATTTATTCAGTGGGGAAAAAATCCCACATAAAGAAATAATTATTTGACATCAAATAATGGGTGTCACAATTATTAGCACCCCTGGTGTTAATATTTTGTACAACCCCCTTTTGCCAACAAAACAGCACCTAACCTTCTCCTATAATGTTTCACAAGATGGGAAAAGACAGAAAGAGGGATCTTCAGCCATTCCTCTTTGCAGAATCTCTCTAAATCATCCAAAGACCTGGGTCCTCTCCTCTGTACTCTCCTCTTCAGCTCACCCCACAGGTTCTCAATGGGGTTGAGGTCTGGGGACTGAGATGGCCATGGGAGGAGCTTGATTTTGTGTCTGGTGAACCATTTCTGTGTAGATTTGGCCATATGTTTAGGGTCATTGTCTTGCTGAAAGACCCAGTGACGACCCATCTTCAGCTTTCGAGCAGAGGGCAACAGATTTTGATTTAAAATGTCCTGGTATTTCAAAGCATTCATGATGCCATGCACCCTAACAAGGTTCCCAGGGCCTTTGGAAGTGAAACAGCCCCACAGCATCACTGACCCACCCCCATACTTCACAGTGGGTATGAGGTGCTTTTCAGCATGCACATCTTTCGTGGCACGCCAGACCCACTTAGAGTGTTTGTTGCCAAAAAAGCTCAATCTTGGTCTCATCTGACCAAAGCACACGGTCCCAGTTGAAGCCCCAATACCGCTTAGCGAACTCCAGACGTTTGCATTTATGATTGTGAGTGAGGAAAGGTTTTCTCCGTGCATGCCTCCCAAACAGCTTGTTGGCGTGTAGACAGCGCCTGATGGTTGATTTGGAGACTTTGTGACCCCAGGATGCTACCATTTGTTGTAATTCTGTAACAGTGAGCTTTGGAGATCTTTTGATTTCTCTTACCATCCTCCTCACTGTGCGTGGTGGCAAAATAAACTTGGGTCCTCGTCCAGGCTTGTTTACCACTGTTCCAGTTGTTTTGAACTTCTTAATTATTCCTCTCACAGTGGATATCGGCAGCTGCAGTTGAGTGGCAATCTTCTTGTAGCCTCTTGTATGCTGTGTTCCTTTGTCTTTCCCATGTGTGTTGCCTGTAAGGCAAATGTTCATTCATTTTTTTATAAGTTCATCTCAATACAAAGGTGTTTGTGGTGAGTTACGTGAAGTCACCACTAGGTGGAGCCAGTCGCCTGTAAAATAAACTGTTTTCTATAGGGAGACTGTTATTGTGCACGATTTCTAATGCTGTATGCCCTTAAGGCAATTGTTTATCTTTTTATAAATAATTTCATGTGTCTAAAAATATGATACAAGGTTAAAAACGATGGTCATTTCATTAACAATTGTTCTTCATAAATATCTTGTGTTTATTGTGCTTCTGGTTAAAAATAATAACGAAGTAATACCACTTCCGGTTTCCGACGCTCTTCCTCTTCCTGATCTCGGCACGGTAAACAAACGCCATGGCTAATGAGCCGGTCATAAATCAATCCGTCATCATCCATCCTTGAAGCGTTAACAAGGCAATGCCGTAAGTTTACTATGTGTTTAATGTGATGTTTTGTGATTATACTTTGGTATTAATTCAATGAGATGCGTAGTTTATGTACTTAATTTAGCGATCGCATCGGCTCATGTCTTCAATACATTGTATTGTACCCTTGCAGTTTTCACCATTCGAAGAAG
>NC_085879.1:49185658-49188158 GCF_034702125.1 Engraulis encrasicolus
TAGAGTGCCTTTGATGTGGATTAAATGATAAAAATGTGATAAAATCCGATATTATATAGGCCTATCTATCTATATATCTATATATTTAGGCCTATCTATCTATCTATCGATCTCTCTATCCATCTATCTATCTATCCTTCCGTCTATCCATCCATCCATCCAGGGTCAAAGTTGAACAATGATCATGTGACGACAACAAATGTCGTTCACCCAAAAGTCCTGTTTTCAAGCGGTTTCAAGCGGTATAACTGTAATGGACTACACTAGCTAATAATGTTTGAACTAAACCATGCCAAAGACGTGTAAGGATAACCGTTGAAGTGTCCGCGATAGCAGACAGGACATGAATGGAGCTCTAAGGAACTTTCCCCTCCCAATTTGGCACAGGTAAGACGCGCCAGGCATCACCGAGTAATACGGAATTGAAGTGCTACAAACACCACGTTGGTAGGCTATTATTGGAAGTTAGCATTCAACTCAACGTCTTCACGCACATTTTTATGAAGGACAACGTGGAGTAGTAACAGTCCTTGACTGCTTTGCCAAAGCTGACACGCAAAATGAGTAGCCTATCATGCTGCGCTTCCTTCACACGACGCGCATGTTACGCAGAGCTGTCGCTCTTTGTTTTTCCAGGAAACTAAGATAGTTGGATACCAACATATGGTTTGACTCTGAAAACACACCGAAGACAGTTTACATTTTTAATATGTAGCGTGTAGACATCGGCTGGACAGTTGTGTTTGCTATTTAGGACCATGGCAGAACTCATCACAGTTGAACACCATCTCATAAGCCTAATAAAACAACATGATCTAAAAATAGCCTAAATAGTCATAAACATGTGCTGTTGACCATGAAAATAGATCGAAGATGGTTGGAAGTTTTCATATTTAGTGTATATTGGTTGTAGAAACAGAATGGTTGTGTTTGTAGCCATCCAATCTCGGACGGCCGTCATTTGAATTGAAGGCAGATTGCCAAATCGCATAAAGCGGCGCATCTCGTAATAAAATCTAAAATACTGAAAAATAATATAATATAAACATATAGTTTTTATGCTGAAAGTATATTGAGGAGGGTCTGTAATATTGAGCTGAAGTGTTTGAAAGCTGGGAAAACTGCATGATGACGGCTGTTCAGCCGTATTTTCACATTAAAATATTCCGGCCGGCCGCGGCCGTTCTGGTACAGATCCAGCCGGACGTTCACGGCCGTTATGGGAGCTAAAGGGATAAGAGCAGTCACACCTCAGGACACCATAAAATGAACCATTGAACCTAGCATTGCGTGACAGAAACATTGCAATATGAAGACATATTAAGAGGTTAATAGTCACCTTAAACTTCCACAGCACTCTCCAATAACTGAGGTACTGACTGGTTAGGAGCCAGTCTTTAAGACCCTTATAGTTGGCCTTGCAGCTGCCCATTCACAAACACTGACATACATGTCACTCCACAGGACGCAATTTGTGTTACGAAATTGAACTTGTAGTTAATATTACTGTCTTGAGTTTTTTTCACCTTCACATATCTTAATATGAAGTTAATATTTATGCAATCATGCCAAATGCTTCATACACTACTCAAAATGTTGTTGGTTAATTTATATATATATATATATTATATTCCAGGTTTCATTAATGTTACAGTCACACCGCAGGATATTTGACATATAAACCTTTACATAAATCTTAACAAAATTGTTTCTTCTCATCTAAGACTAATATGAAACATAATGTACCACATCTTCTTTATTGACATTTGTTTTTGAGAGGAAAAATAACAGTTTTGTAGATTTTTAACCAATGTTATGTAAAAAACAAGGCGTCACGTCTCACACCCCTGTATGCAATATGTATGTAGTATGCTATGTACAGGTCTGTGTGTGTGTGTGTGTGTATGTGTGTGTGTGTGTGTATGTGCGCGCGCGAGTGCGCCCGTGTGTCCGTCTGTGTGTATGTGCGTGCACGTGCGTGGGCATGTGTGTGTATGTGAGAGAGTGTATACTGTAAGATGCCGTGTGTGTGTGTGTAGCAGACTCATTCAATGTGGATTGTGGAGTGTGGACTCAGTGTGTGTGTGTGTGTGTGTGTGTGTGTGTGTGTGTGTGTGTGTGTGTGTGTGTGTGTGTGTGTGCAGGGTGTTATTACGCTGTGCTTCAGGGAGCTTATCTGTTGCTGTGCTCACTGAGGCATGAAGAGCTCAACACCAACTGAAATGGCAGACACACACACACACACACACACACACACACACACACACACACACACACACACACACACACACACACACACACACACACACACACACACACACACACACACACACACACACACACACACAGTCACACACACAGACACACACACACACACACACACACACACACACACACACACACACACACACACACACACACAAGCATGCACGCTCGCTCTCCCTCTCTCTCATGCTCTGTTTCTCTCTCTCTCTTTCTTCCTCTCTCTGTTTCTCTCTCC
>NC_085879.1:49245896-49248396 GCF_034702125.1 Engraulis encrasicolus
GAGAGAGTTTAAAAGGTCTTCAATGTGTGTGTGTGTGTGTGTGTGTGTGTGTGTGTGTGTGTGTGTGTGTGTGTGTGTGTGTGTGTGTGTGTGTGTGTGTGTGTGTGTGTGTGTTTAAAAGGCGTTATATAGAGGCGTTTGTGTACACTAATTAGAACGCATCTAGAAAATCCCCCTTTCCAATTGATTATTCTTTATATGCTGACCCAACACACACACACACACACACACACACACACACACACACACACACACACACACACACACACACACACACACACACACACACACACACACACACACACACACACACACACACACACACACACACACACATACACAAATTTGGCCCCAATCCGAGCCTCGTGAGCTGTGTGTGTGTGTGTGTGTGTGTGTGTGTGTGTGTGTGTGTGTGTGTGTGTGTGTGTGTGTGTGTGTGTGTGTGTGTGTGATCTGTGTCTATGCATGAGGAGAATAACTCCACAATCACAGTAGAAACATCCCGCCTAATCTCAATCCCATTCCCAATCCCAATCCCACACACTGCACAGAGACACTCTCGTTCTCGTTCTCTCTCTCTCTCTCTCTCTCTCTCTCTGTGGCCGTGTGTGTGTGGTCGTTTGTGGTTTTGTGTGTGTGTGTGTGTGTGTGTGTGTGTGTGTGTGGTCGTGTATTTTGGTTTGTGTGTTTATAAATGTGTGGGTGTTTGTTAAGATTAATTGTGTGTGTGTCAGCATGGTGTGTGTGTGTGCACACACACACACACACACACACACAGTGACTTTGTGATGATTTCCTAAAGGGAGTAATGGTAAACTATCTCACCTCCTCCCCGCCTCTCGTCTCTCTTGTTATCTCTCTTCTCTTCTCTTCTCTTCTCTTTTTTATTATTATATTTCACTTAGCTGACGCTTTCATTTTGTTCAAAGCGACTTACAACTATTATTTTTCAGGGCATTGGTTACAGTCCCTGGAGCAATGTGGGGTTAGGTGCCCCGCTCAAGGGCACTTCAGTCATGGATGGAGATGTAGGGAGAGGTCAGGGGGGATTTGAACCGGCACCCCCTAGATTTAAAGACGAACTCTCTACCCATTAGGCCACGGCTGCCCCACTTCTCTTCTCTTCTCTTCTCTTCTCTTCTCTTCTCTTCTCTTCTCTTCTCTTCTCTTCTCTTCTCTTCTCTTCTCTTCTCTTCTCTTTCTGTCTCTCTCTGTCCATCTGTCTGCCCATCTGTCTTTCCAACTTTCTCTCTCTCTCTCCCTCTCTCTCTCTTTCTCTCTCTCTCTCTCTCTCTCTCTCTCTCTCTCTCTCTCTCTCTTTCTCTCTCTTCATGATCCATCTCTCGCTCCTGAACCCTCTTCACATGACATGTCTCCTTATATTGCCGCTGGGAACTAGAGGGTGCGATGTACCCAAAACATTTCATTATTATTGATTCACACTATTATTACATGTATGTATTGAAAGAATGCATTTTAAATGAAAATATCACATTATAATCTATCAACCTCTGATCTTTTGAATGAAATTTAAATGGAAATATCTCCATCCCCTCTCCCCCCCCCTCTCTCCTCTTCTCCCCCCCCCCTCTCTTTCGATCTCTATCTCTCTCCTCTCTCCTTCTCTTTCCCCCCCCCCTCTCTCCCTCCCCCCCACCTCCCCCCCCTCTCCTCCTCCTCCAGATCTACTCTCCACACCACACCGGCAGCAGTTTTCCCTCCAACCCCTCCACCCCCGTGGGCTCCCCGTCCCGCCTCGCTGCCGTGGCAACCAACCCCCCCACCACCACCGCCACCGCCAACCAACCTGGAGCCACGGCTGGCACCCGCGCAGGTCAGTGCACACACACACACACACACACAAACATACACAAACACACACACACACACACACGCACGCACAGACACACACACACACACACACACACACACACACACACACACACACACACTCATGCCAACACACACACAGTAGTAAACACACACAAAGACCTGCATAATTGAGGGTCAGCAGGGCTATTCAAAGTTCACAACTTCTATATCTCCAGAGAGAATAGATAGTATACAGACATAATACATGATACATAATAATACATAATTCATGCACCACGACTTTGACTATTTTAATCATAATAATAATTATTTAATAATGCATGTTATTTGAAAGCACCTCTGATGCCATACAACTTTAACCACTATCCACTATCAGTGGATCCACTTCTATATTTTGAGCCCACTCACACATATGCACGCCTGCATGGACACACACACACACACACACATGGAGTTATTGCCTTTGGGTTCAGGAGGTGAGAGTTCCACAATCTTTGGTTACATTGTAAATGAGTAACGCGCTGAATGTGTTCGTGACATTGTTGACAACTGTTGTGTGTGTGTGTCAGCTTGGCACGTTTGTGTGTGTGTGTGCGTTGGGTGTGAGATGTGTGAGAGTTTTAGAGTAAAACTAGTGTGTGAATGAGAAACCTGAATGCATGAATGG
>NC_085879.1:49253396-49255896 GCF_034702125.1 Engraulis encrasicolus
CATGCGAGAAGCGTTTATTGTCATCCAAACCCACAGGGCGATATGCGTAATTTCACTGAATAAACCTCTAAATAGGCAACCACTATTTCTATGTCGTGCGTTTTATATGCAATACAATGCCATATGTCACCCCTAAAGTGATTGCAGTCATCATGTGTTCATCGAAATAGGCTATATTTCACTTGGTGGTGAACTTTGACGTGCGTCTTCCCCTAAGCTGGAGTAGGCAAAAAAGCTAAAACATAAAGATAACGTATGTCATTTCCCTCTATGAAAGACCGTAAGGAAAACCACTGCTACAAAAAATAATGGATTATCCTGTTAGACGTTGTACATCCCGTAGAAATTCGATACATGGCTTGGGGAAATATCCGCGTTTTTTTTTACCGTTGCGCACGGCGAAATGAAGACGCATACCCTATAACACGAATATTTTAGACTTGTTGAAAACTGGGCTGGTCGCCGTGGTTGGACTGTCTTTATTAGAGTTTGTCATGTCACTAAAGCAGCATGGAAGAGGGGGCGTAACCGGAGAGACTGGAGAGGAAAGCGCTGCGCTATGCGTGAGGGGAGATGGTGCCGCTTCTAATCGCCTTCAGATAGCCGACTTTAGGTGTTACTTATAAAGTATAGGCCTACTATAACGTGACAACGTCGGCCTAATTGGGCTGTGTGTACTTTCGATCCATGTCTGTATGCCTAACAGTAGCCTATGATACCAAAATGAATAGAAGCAGTTTATAAGTCAATAGAGCTGAGATAACAGGAGAGGTGATGCTGATTTGCTCCGCCTCTCCACCCCTTTTCCTGAAACTGATTTCACAAGGGTACACCTCATGATACAAATTAGGCCTTTTTTATGCCCATTATCTTGACACTGTGCCCATTAGTTCTGTGAAAAGTGACAATCTGTAACATTCATTCACTGAGCTATGCTGATGATCATCCAGGATGATCCTATGCATACAGGGGTCATTGCCCCTGCGCCTTATCCAAATGGCCTACAGTAGCCTATATAGGTCACAGGTGTAGTAAAATAGGCTATATAGGCATATATGTGTACTGAATATGTGTGCTTACCCTGTCTGAGAAAGGTTTTCACAGACTAAAAAGTCACAGGTAGATGCAAACACTTTTGGCACTCCAGGCAACAACCTCCCAGTTATTCCGTTTCTTGCTAGTTATTATTATTACAATATTAGTTACAATATTTACTATATGTTAGGCTTAAAACTACTTTTTTACTTGACCATAATGTATGTGCACAACATGACAGTAATGGGATGCCACATATTTCTAAATAAATTCAATAATCTATTGAAAATCTATTGAAAATTATCAATATTTTCCATTACTAATTAAAAATTCAAAATGGCCGCCCCATATGACGTCATAATATGCTAATTAGGTATGCATATTTACTCCCAAAATACACATTGGGTCTTCCTCAACATTTTTGTAATTTACAGTTAGGCTCTATCTGTTACCCCTGTCCAGCCACAGCCTGTTGAATATGTGATGCCCAAATCGAGCATTTTCACCAAAATAACATTGGCATTAAAAGGGTTAACAACACTTCCCTACTCTCCTCTCCTTAACACACACTTCCCTACTCTCCTCTCCTTAACACACACTTCCCTACTCTCCTCTTATGTGTCTGTGTGTGTGTCTGCGAGGTACACACACTTCCCTACTCTCCTCTTATGTGTCTGTGTGTGTGTGTGTGTGTGTGTGTGTGTGTGTGTGTGTGTGTGTGTGTGTGTGTGTGTGTGTGTGTGTGTGTGTGTGTGTCTGCGAGGTACACACACTTCCCTCTTCTCCTCTCTCATGTTTGCGTGTGTGTGTGTGTGTGTGTGTGTGTGTGTGTGTGTGTGTGTGTGTGTGTGTGTGTGTGTGTGTGTGTGTGTGTGTGTTGTGTGTGTGTGAGCTAGAGGGAGCATCTGTATGATTGGGATGTCTTGTCTTCGTCTCCTCCTGTCTTTCTCTCCTCCGTCTCCTCTTGTCTTTTTCTCTTCATATCTATGTGTTAAGCGGCGTACACACAGATTACTAGCTTTTCGCTTGCTCGCCTACTCGCCTCTCTTTCATGGAACGTTCGCTGAAAGTTCCCGCGGCTTTAACTGCCAATGAACAGGCGAGAAATACCGAACTCAGCATTCCAATTGGTTACTCACTTACTCGCCTCGCTCAAAGATAAAATATTTTCAACTCGGGATCCGCCCACATCGCATCGCTTATACACTACTCGCCCACCTGCCTGCGAGTCTCGCTGGAACACATCGACATTCTATTGACTTAATTCACTGAGCGAGTGACTAGTTGCGATGTGTGTGTACGGCCCTTAATGTTCACTTGCCCTTCACTTACCCGTTTGTCTTCTCTTCTTCTCTTTTCCTATCTGCACTTTTTTATTTCTCTCACTCTGTTCTTCCTTTAATCTTCATCCCTCTCTCACTATCATTATATTCCTTTTTTTACCCTTTTTTACATCTTTTCACAT
>NC_085879.1:49270896-49290896 GCF_034702125.1 Engraulis encrasicolus
GACTCGCAACGTTTAGTAACTCATAACGTAACTTAGATCACCGATAAACTAAACACCGTAAACACCCATTGTGCTGTGTGTTATAAAAACAGATAGGGTTACAAACCAGGCGTGACTTTTCACTGGATCTCAAAATAAAACGAGAAAGCTGAGGTGATTCGCGGCAAGACAGGACAGGTAGCAGTGATGGACTGGTAACATAAGTGGTCAATAATAATACAGTAAATGAACATATTGGACATGTAAACAGAAGATACGATATATAATTATTTCACAATAGCCTACATTGTGCAGACGTGGCTGAAACAATGAAATCCACTTGGATGAAACGAAGCGAGAGAATTCAAGTTAACCTACAAGATACATCTGAGATGAAAAGATATGCTATTCAAAACACCACTTTGCGAAATGCCTGACACAAAATGTACCGTGCGTCTTGTAGCCTAGTAAGTTAGGTTAGCAGCATTATCTTACCTGTGCCATGCCACGAAGAAGAGGATGCAGCCGCGGTGCCCAGCCACCAATGAAGAAACGGTGCATAAATGTGCTTATTTTGCCAATGCAGAGGTTTGGTTTAAGTTCACAACTTTACTGAAGAAAATAAACACGGGATTTAGAAAATACATCGCAGGCAGAGTAAGTTCATGGCTGGAAGCAAGCAACAACTTTCTTGTTTCTTTGGTAACAACAACTTGTTTCTTTGGTATTTTATGGTCAAAGTTGTCTTCGTCTGCATAATTCCTATGTACGAATGTGTACTTCTGCCGTCCAGCAAAAACGATTACGTAATATTGTGACGTCAATGCAAATGATGGATAGAGATACTTTGAACTACCACTAGATGGCTCTCATGCACCCATTGGCACAGATCAGACCCACCCTGTGGAGGGCAGGAAGTGAAGAAGAGAAAAGAGACACAAGAAAAGGAAAGAAGAAGAAAAGGGAAAAGCCCAGAACCAAGCACATGTGTGTGTGTCCCTGTGCAGTGTGTCACATTTGACCAATCAGAGACTGTCGACGTTGTCTACCACCCCCCCACCCCCACACACACAAACCCCAACCCTCCTTTGGGAAGCAGCCTTGTGCCTAAACTGAAATTTGACGAATGCATTGTAACAGCAGTTGTTTTTGTTTGTTTATTTGTTTGTTTATTCATTTCATTTGTTGTTGTTTTTTTAATCTATTTATGGTGTTACTGCGCTATGAAGTCTGTGTTTAAAGGGAAAGAATTGACATTGCTCTGAGAGGCCAGTGAGGTTTCAGTTGATCTACAGTTTGCCAGGAACTGAACAGAATTAGACAAAATTAGTGATGTAAGCAGTCATAGTCTGCAATGTTAGCAATGCTAGCAGAAACAGTACGTAGTGATAACAGCTTTGCTGGCAACATTAGCATGTTAGCAATGTTAGCTGCAGTAGTGTTGTCTGCCACTCTAGTAGCAAAAGACGAGGCAGTAAAAACAGCACTGTTAGCGCTATGGCTAAGGTAGCAACGTTAGCAATGCAAGCATTAGCACTCTCATCTCTCCGGTCTGAGCTGATTACAGAGACAAGATTAATATATGATTTAGCCCGAACCAACGGATCAAATAATTTATGTTCTGAAAAAAAAAAAAGAATTGGCAACAGCAGATACGTAAGGATTGTGAACTGCCGAAAAAATTCTTTGAAAAGTAATATATATTATTTTTATTTATGTTGTACACAACTGTCCAAGCAGAAGTAGCGATGTAGATGTTTCAGCTCAGACTATGCCCACTAGGTGGTGCTAGAGAGAAAGAAAGGAGTGCACATCAGGAAGCACCTGGCTTTGGAACAGTTGAAGAAAAAGAAGAAGAAGAGGACGAAGGCAAACTCTAGCTTTACTGAAAGGCCTTAGGCCCACTGACACATGTGGTCTCCACCACATACTCCACACATGCAGAGAGAGAGAGAGAAAAAGAGAGAGAGAGAGGGAGGGAGGAGGGGGGGGGCAGTAGAGGCGTGTAGTGTTAAAATGGCCGCCGTTTCCGTGGCACCATGGGTGCATTCCAATATGCAGACTCCCGTCCTCCACTTGTGCTTGTGACCTCACCCCGCCTCCTGGCTCCGCCTCCATGGAGTTTCCCAGCTGTCAGCCTAGCCACAACATTTTTTGGCGGGACTGTTTGTCATTCACCATCCCAATTGCAAATGAGAAAATCACATTAGAATTGTGCTTTTGCAAGATACTGAATTAATTTTCTGTCATCAGTGACATCACCATGAGGTCACAAGCAGGCAAGTGAGCAAGGCAGGACGGAAGTCTGCATATCGGAATGCACCCCAGATCCACGCTTCATCTCCTCTGTGTGGAAGAAACTTCTGTCGTGGAACATTAGCAAACCACACCCACCCTGCAGGCCACTTCTCTGGGACAGAGAGCTTTGTGGTTGGCTGAAGGGTTTTGGAGGTGTGGCTTCAGCTGAGGTCATGGAGTGTGTGCTGTGAGAAGCAGTGGAATATAACACAAGACCATTAGACGAAGATACAAAAAAGAAAAGATACAAAAAAATGTATAAAAAAAAAACAAAACGAAGACCATATGATCACCTGGCCTGAGTTCAAGTTTTTCATCTTTTTATTTCTTTCTTTGAAATAACAACGTACAATTAACAATTACCGAAGAAAAAAAAAACTTCATACAAAAAAAACATTACTCCAAAATAACCAAGTCATATGTTTATTTGTAATTGTATACAAAGCGTTTGTTGAGGCTTCATAGTAAAGCGTGTTTACTGAAAGTGTAATGTAGAGACGGGAGCTTCTGAGTTATTTAGAATCCCTCCCTAACCCCACCCCTTCTTCCCAACAACCACAATGCATCCTGGGTAATGAAGGCATTGTAGTCTTATTAGCCTGAGGGGAACACAGCCACAGAACTATTAGCCACCCGGAACAGAGAGAGCAAGATGTTAAGAGCAAACTTCTCACCCCCTGGATCATCTTCTCTTCATGTGTGCTACTGTTTTCGTTTAGCTTTTGAAGTGTGTATGTCTGTATGTCTGTGTGTGTGTGTGTGTGTGTGTGTGTGTGTGTGTGTGTGTGTGTGTGTGTGTGTGTGTGTGTGTGTGTGTGTGTGTGTGCCGAATGCTAGTCTGCTTTGTAAGCTCCATTCTGGTCATTAGTTCTTCCTTCCTTTGTCTTCCAGTCATGAGTCATGGTTCATACATAACACCAAGCTTCCCTAACTGGTCCACTCAGTTCTCTTAGCTCAGATATACAGCTAGTGGAACTAATGGTTCTTTGCACTTTCAGTGGAGAACCAAATAACCAGTTACTAGTCATCAGGAAAGGACTAGACCCACCAAACCTTAGGTAGATGTTTGTTTGTTTTCATGCAAGAGACCAAATCCATAATATACAGAACCAGGAACTCGTTTTGAGTTCCTCTTCAAGTTGCTTACGCAGGAACTACATAGTTGACAGTACCCCAAGGGGAGAACTAACAGAACCACAGACAGGAACTCTTACTGGGAACATAGGACCCGGGCAACATATGTACGCTCCCGGCCCCACTAGCCGAAGTTAGCTCTCTACATCCACACTGTAGTTCGCTAGCGTGCCCTCGGCCCTCAAGACCAGACTTGTTAAGTTCCAGTTCTAAATGGAAGCTTCATGTTGTGTTCTACGCCGCAGTATTGGACTGATGTCATTGCTTTTTGAGTTTGTTTATTCGTTTTGTTTTCGGCCATCTGGACACCGTTTCTTGAAAGCATCGTTGCTAACCAGCTAGCAACATACTAAGTGTCCAATGGAAAATTGCATTGTAACCAAGTAAGTTGCTAACTTAGTTAGCAACGATGTTGTCGAGAAATGCACCCCTGGTTGTTTGTTTGTTTGTTTGTTTGTTTGTATGTTTGCGACTGTGTTGGCTAACGTTAGAGTGTCCTGTACTCCCAAATGCTTTCCCTTATCAGATAGCCTATATGACAAAAAAGCTTCTAAAAAAAAGGAGAAAAAAAAACATTTGGCTTATTTTTCATTGTAGTTAGTCTTTTATACTATAATATTGTAAGAACATTTCTTGAATTCTAAATATTACTCTTTCTAGATTTTTTGAAATCAAAAGTTTTGAGTAAAAAAGTTTCTTACTTTATTTTACTATATTAGATAGTAAAAAGTTAAAGATGTATGGTTATTTGCCGTAACCTATTGATAACTGGGACGATAAAGACAATATGGAGTAGCGTCGTTCAGACAGATTAGCAGTGTAGCCCTAAGATGGTCGGCAGGAGACATCCCAGCTCTTCAGAGAGGGGCCGTCCTCAAGATCACCTTCACTGCTTAGAGGTCAAGGTCAAAGGTCACCAACCAAGGTCAAGCTGTCCCCAAGGTCATGATCGCCACTGCAATTGATGGTTGGCGAGTGATTTGCACTCAATTGCAAAAATAAATGTAAGATGTTTGTTGTCAGAATGCACATCTTCAGAAGGACAAACGGAGGGAAAAGAAAAGGAAATGTTTAGCTGTAAACCCCAGAGCAGCAGGATATGACACGATGTGATGAGTGGAGAGGAGAGGAGAGGAGAGGATATGTTCTGACTCTGGAAGAGCAAACACAATGTGTATATAGCAATAAATGTGCCATCTTTCTTAACCGAGACTCCATGTTGTGTGTTTGTTCCACTGATGTTCTGTGCGTTACTATGCATGTCCCGTTTTCCTCACGGCTCCTTTTAGTGTTAATTTTATATTCACCTTTTGGTTGTTGTTGATGTGAAATATAATACGGTGTGACACACACACAGCGTTGTCAAAAGCGCTAAGAGAAGTTAAGCTAAAAATATGTAATGACCTTGGCGCTAGCAGGCGGCAGCCAATGGAATGTCCATTTTTTTAAAACTGGTCAAAAAAGGTACTGCAACTATGCTGCTCATTGAAACTGGGTTGGCTATCGCCAAATTTGATATTTGCATGAAAGTTTACTAAGTAATGAACAATTATTTACTAGTACGGTCCAAGTAGTCATTTTTGCAGCTAAAAATGGCTATTTTTGGAAATACAAAATGGTGGACCATGGAGAAGATCCCCCTTTTCATGTATGAAAAGTGCAATTTTTCCAGTCATAATGAATACTTAGAATTTGATGGTGGTGGTAAATATTCATGAAAAAGGTAACATTAGTGAATGGGTAGCATGAATTCTCGAAATAAACAACTAAAAATCTCACACAGTGTCCCTTTAAGCTAAAAATATGTAATGACGTCGGCGCGAGCAGTCGGTAGCCAATGGAATGTCCATTTTTTTAAAGCCCTGTGCTTGTCCGTTGGTCGCTCTCTAGCACTTCAGGTTGGAGTTGTTTGCTGCATTCAATGCCCCTGACAGGAGCTTTCCAGGCAGGACTCTGCAGCGTTTTCAGTGTTGCCAGATGTGTCTGACCAAATCCCGCCTAAAAGGTTCTCAAAAACCGCCAAAATGCGCTAAATTCCGCAAATTACATTGACTATGGGCCCAAACGGCTTAGAAAAAAAAACGCCAAATGGCCAGTTTTTCCCATTTTTGCCCGCCGACGCTCATCCCAAGTAGCCCAATTGGGCGGGCACCCGCCCAATCTGGCAACACTGAGCGTTTTGGGTCTTTCAACAGCAGCTGCCTGTTCACTGCGCTCTCCCACTCACCAGTAGATCTAAATAATATACAGTAGCTTTTACATATGAAGAGCTCTTTTCCAAAACGCTATATCCACCATTTTTGACTTGTTGCATTTTAATATTGGATGGAATTGACCGTTAAGAACTCCCATCATCTATGTGTGAATTCTGGCCTTTCAAATGTTTTGAGAACACACTTTTTAAACCTCCATAAAATGCGTTTTGCAATGCAATGGAATTCCCAATACAAAAATGTCAATTTCCCAACATTCTATAAAATGGATACATCTCATTTTGGAAAAGAGTTCTTCATAGAGTTTCTGTAGCTACCCCCACGCACCAGCGGAGCAAAATAATATACAGTAGCTAAGCTTTTACATGTAGTGGCGATATTGTCACCATGATGGTTTTCCTTGAAATGCCATTAAACTGAGGGGACCACAGGACCTTAACCCATTGAGTCCTGGAGACTCATACGCTGCATTCAGGTTCTTGAGATTTGAGCCGTTTTATTAAAAATGTAGGCAAGTTAGAGCTTAATGAACACATTCTAATGCAAAATGACGGTCATTGCTTTTAAATGGGACTTTGTGTGTTGTGTAGCTTTTACATGTAGTGCCCGTAGTCACCCCACTCACTAGTAGAGCACAAATAATATACAGTAGCTTTTACATGTAGTGGTGGTATGGTCACCATAATAGTTTTCCTTGGAATGCCATTAAACTGAGGGGACCACAGGACCTTAAAGAAAGAACGGCACCATTTGAATTGGTCATTAGATTTAGAACTGCGCAAGTGATCATACACACCAAGAACATGGATTTAATACGTTTTATTTGTAGCTCAAAAGGTCACACATGAAACAGTCAAGAACCATTAGAAGGACCAACCAGCAGCGCATCTCGAGCTGAGAGCAGGAGGGCCTAAAAGGAGACGCAAGAGCCATCAACACAAATAACATTACACACAACATATTACCAGTTGAATCTTCAGCCATGGATGAAAAGTGTTGGGATATATTCTTCCGACTGGGACATAAGGAATTTAAAAATGCAGTCCTCTGATCTAAAGATCACATTCCTAACAATTAGGCCATAACTGATCCTGTGCGAGAGGTTAGTAGGTGAACATCTTGCATACTGTACCTTCCTCTGAAGACTGGGAGTCAGAATTCTCATCTTCCAAGTATGATATTATTTATATTTGGGGTTACTTCCCAGTAATAGCGAGTATTGCCACCATGGCCATCTTCGCCTTCAGCCTGGCCATTATTGCCATCCCCTTGGCTACTGTTGTGGTCACCTTCCTCAGAAGACATGCCATCAGATTCCCCACTGTCACCTTCCTCAGAAGACTGGCCATTAGAATCCTCCTGCAAACCTGGGTTATGCAAAAAAGAACCAATCAGAAGCATTGCAGACAGTTATGGCAGATTATATTTACATATCCATGGTGATCTTGTTTTAGGGGAGAACTTTCTGTGGCTGCCACTTCTGTGTGTAAGGAACGTTGATTAACATCTTGCTACCTACCTTCTTCAGAGGAACTGCCATCAGAATCCTCATCGCCGTCACCTTGGCTACTGTTGTAGTCACCTTGGCCATCAGCCTTATCTGGGTACGCAGAGATAAACATTAAAAAAAAAACCTGCAAATCTCCAGCAAATAAGATTTGTGACTCGCTCCATCTTGAGAATTTCATGAAACAGCTTTACTAGAAAAGTGAACCATTTGAGAATTAGAGGGAGATGAGGCACTGCACACTGGAGTGGATGTTGTTCTTTTTTCCATTTTTTGGAACGCATTTGGCCCAATGAGTCTTCACTAGAGTTTGCTCTTTTTACCAACCCCCATGACCCAGATGTGCGTTGTTTGCTCCAAAAAAAGGGAGAGAAAAAAAGTATCCAGTGCACTGGGTTTCATAACGAAAACTGCATGAAAGCACAGGAACCGACTTTTTTAAAGGGACACTGCAGGATTTTGTTCATTTCCAGAATCCTTGCTGCCCATTCACTAATGATACCCTTTTTATGAATATTTACGCTGGGAAAATGAATTGAGAGCAACAAAGTATCTAATGTAGTAAGCAACTTTGGTTTCGAGAAATTCACCCCTGGATAGCCTCACATCCTGTATATATATCACATCCTCTATGTGCGTGTGTGCGCGTGTATGTGCGTGTGTGTGTGTGTGTGTGTGTGTGTGCACGCGCAAGGCAAGCATGCATGTGTGTGTGCGTATATGTGGGGTGACCCTTGCTATCTGTTTATTAATGTCTTGAGTTGTGGCACAATAGAGACCGTCCTCCACAGAACTCCCTCAATCCCCATGTCTCCATGGCAACAGAAGACACACAGTGGCGAGGTGGAATGGCAGTAGCCAGGCCGCGCCCTCCTAGTGACGCAACACCTTCGGCATTGCAACTAGTCAGGTCAAGAGCAATCCAAGTACTTTCTGAGTTCCCGCAAATACGGGAACTCCTTTCACTTTGTCAGGAAGGAAACAACCATTAGCAAACCAAGGCAGGCCATTTGGAAAATGCTGTTTGGGAAATATTAATTGTTATGCTCTTGGTCAGACCAAGTCTCGAAGAGATTTGAAAGTCGATGATTACCAGGCTAGAAAGGTTGTACCACAGGCCTTTTAGAACAGCCTTGGCACTCCCTATTGACCCGTTCAGAATCGACGTCCTCATGAATGCGTGCGCATCGCTGACTCAAACACACCAGAGAGGTTCTAAGGGTATTACGAGAATCTCCACTCTTCCGAGTGGTACTGCACTCTAGGGGCGCCAACGGAGGACTGCAGAGTCCATTCAGAATGAGTGGCCTGTGCTCTCTCGACAGTGGACTCTAGGTGATCTGCAGGCATGGGTGAAAGAGGGAGTGGAGAGGCTGTATGTTAAACCTGGCTGTGATCACACACACACAAACTGTGCAGACCCTAAAGAGACAAGACCTGCCATCCTGAAGCGTGTACGTTGATGAGAAATACAGATTCCGAAAAGTACACTTATTGTGCTATTTTGAGAGGGAAGAGGCTGTTCCAGAAGCATATGAGATGTTTGTTGTTACAAGACATTAAACTACTGACTGGACTGAGGACATCATCAGGAATGCCCGTGTCTGTGGTACCCACTGCATATCTGAAGTTATCGTGACCATCCGTTTTCTTATTTCGGAAAAAAAAACACCTGGCTAGTTTCTGTACAAATGAACGGTGCATGGTCGATTCTGCTCCAACGATGCACACGCAGCCAAATTACGTCATATCTGTTTACAAACAGTAAAAGGGTCAATTAAGCCCCATTATGTCGGCTTTTTTGGCTGCAGTTCCACCAGAATTCCATTAGGGGCCTCGGCGTAGATCAAAATGAATAGGGCCCAATGGAGCTAGATGCTAAAGATGATTAATTTCACTCAAGTCTCCTCAAGAGCGCGCAGATTTGAATGTCGTTCTGGAGACTTCAACAAGGGTTTTACATCAAAAGTTTAATAAAAGAAGTACATATGTCCGTTTGATTTTTTACACGGGGAGTCTTTATTGCTCACAACGCGCTAGCATATTCTGCTGAGTGTGGGATGTCATAGACAGTCACAGACAATCACTTTTTAAGCATATACGTGGCTCCAAAAATCTAAAACTCAGCTGTGGGTATTTTCTATACATACTCTTTCGAAAACAACATTGGAATGGCAAGAGAAAAAAATATTGAGATAAAGGCACCATAAGGGGTATTGCTCCATAGGTCTCCATGCATTCTGAACTCCAAGTTGAGTGTCCCACCAGCCCCCACATGGAAAGAGGGTGGAACTGCAACCAAAATCACCTCGTTTGGAAACCGGAAATGCACCGAGAAACCATTAGGCCCATTCGATTTACCATCAACGTCTACATCCGCATACAGCCAGAAATGAATTCTGGATGAAAATGTTGCATGATGGTTAGATTTCCTTAGCCTGGCTGTCACGCAGACCCTTCGTGCTTTGTGCATCTTCGTTAAACTTCGTGAGCTCGCACAAGGGTCTGGAAATCTTAGACGAGGCCTAACGGAATCAGATATTTCACAGCCTGTCCAATCAGAATCGTCGGGGTGGGATCACGGGGTGGGGTATAATTTCCTGTCCAACTTAACAAATTTCGGTCATGTTGCGCCGACGAGGTGACATGTCACATGGAGCCAAACTATCACGGGATGAATGCGACTGCAGTGGTAGCTTACAAATCCTGCAGTTGCTTATCCCGTTGATGCTCGTCTGCCAGGGTCTACGTACCGCCTCCGAGGTCATGCGCCCATGAACTGGTTGGCCAACAGTTCACTCACGTGTGTGTAAGGACACAATGGGCCCTTCTCAAAACCTAGGACAGTGCACTTCCAAGTGTATCAGCCTAATTAGTCACACCCAGTGATTGGATACTCTTTGGTGAACTCTACGGAATATCCAATCACTGGGTGTGACTAATAAAGAGTATCCAATTACTGGTTGTGACTAATTAGGCTGATACACTTGGAAGTGCACTGCGCTAGGTTTTGAGAAGGGCCCATTGTCTCACACCCCTAGGTTTGCACTTCACCCCACTTCAGCTCCTCCTCCCCACCTGCCCCACATCCCCCCCCCCCCCACACACACACACACACCTCACACTTGTAGCGCTTTCAGGCTGACTGAGAACCGTGCTGGAGCCTGTTCCCAGGGCCGGTTTTTAGCATAGGCCGGCTAGGCGGTCGCCTAGAGCGCCATGTGAAGAAGGGGCGCCGAAATGGCGCTCTCCTATGCGTAATTTTGCGATATGAAGTTTTTTTATGAAGTCGCAATCAACAAAGACTGGCGAAAGCGCTCCTCACGGCAAAGCGCCCCTCAGCCAATAGTAATATCTCTTCCAACTGTCTCTGGGAAGTCTGTGAACCAATAAACAGACAGTTCTGAGAAAGGGGGCGGGACGAGTGACAGCGTGCGGTCTATTTTGAATTTGGAGACTCACTCGAGAGACAGAGGGGGCAAGCGCAAACAGTAGTGCTGCTCTGCTGGATGGAGATTATTATGTTCTCATTAAACCACTCATTAGCCTCAGTCTCACTGCAGGGCCAGCCCCGTGCTTCAGCGGCCCGGGGCCGCCCGGGGCTCAGGAGAGTGGCCGGCTCGGAGCTGCCGGCCCCGGGCCATTTTTTGCCTGATCGGACTCATAGCCGACCCCAGGCACATTCAGGTACACGCCTTGTTTGTGAAACGTCAGTCGGGCACAGCCCACTTTCGCCCCGCATCCGTATATAGCTCTAGTCAACATGAGCAACACGCAACAAGCCAAATCACAGAAGGACAACAACAGAACAACGACAAAGAAGGAGAAGAAATGGAGCAAACTCTGCTGGAGCAGGTCGCCGTTTGGCTCGTAGACTACGGACAAAGACGACAAGAACTGCAAAGAAAATGGCTTGCCTTTCAAGAACAGCTTAATTACATGGCAAAGTCGATTCAGAAGCTGTATGGGACGCAGCGCATGTTAAGAAGACAAAGACGCATGAAAATACAAGCAGCTCGACAACTGAGAGTGAACAGAAGGAGACGTGCGAGAGCACAGGTATGTATCATAAAATTGGTGGAATTTTTCCAACATGCATTTCGAATAAAAAAGTCCGTATTATGTCCGTATTATGTGTGTAGTGTTTGCTAGTAGTCTAGGCTATGCTCGTAAACATGGCTGAATGCTAGCAGGCTAGGTTTGGAATTAAGTAGGTAACTGACCCGGCGAACTGAGTAGCATAACGTCGCTAACCAAACCCCTTCTGTTTATTTGTCGCAGCTTGTTCACAGCTACTGCACTGAAGTGATGTGTCTGAAATCAGTGTGGACATATCCACGATCGAGTGACTGGTGGGAGCACACCGCCATGGCCTACAACGATGAGCAGTGGCTGAACGACTTCAGAGTGTCCAGAGAAACGTTCGACTACCTCTGTAGGGCACTGAGACCGGCATTGCAGCGACGAAACACCTCCTTTCGGCTGGCTATTCCATTGGAGAAACGAGTGGCCATCGCGCTGTATAAACTGGCATCAACCGTTGAATACAGGACTGTAGCCAACTTGTTTGCTGTGGGGAAAACTACCGTGGTGACGACTGTGCATGCCTTCTGCCGGGCCGTCATATCCTACCTCACACCAAAACACATCAAGCTACCCAGCCAAGCAAAACTGGCAGAGATGGCAGACTACTTCGAAACTAGATACGGCATTCCTCAGTGTGTGGGCGCCATAGATGGGTCGCACATCCCCATCACCAAACCACAGCAATACCAGTCAGACTACTGCAACAGAAAGGGATGGCATTCCATCATTCTGCAAGCGGTTGTTGACGGGAAAGGGATGTTCTGGGATTTGAACGTTGGCATACCTGGTCGAGAACACGATGCCACGGTGCTGAAGAAGTCAAACATCTGGTGGTGGGCCCTCGGTTCGGATGCTTTGTCAGGCAGAGTCAGAAACATCTGTGGTACCGACGTGGGCTACTTCATCCTTGGCGACTCTGCGTATCCTCTGCAGAGCTGGTTGATGAAACCTTTCCCGGACAGTGGTCGACTGACACAAAGTCAAGAGCTGTACAACAAGAGGACAAGCCGTGCCCGCTGTGTTGTTGAGCATGCCTTTGGGCGGTTAAAAGGAAGATGGAGGTGTCTGGGCAAAAAAAATGAATGCAGTGTCACAGTTGTTGAGGACATGGTGCTGGCTTGCTGTACACTGCACAATCTTTGCGAGCAAAACCTGGACGCATTCCTTGCAGAGTGGGACGTTCCGTCACAACTTGCTCAACCTCTCCGCGTGGCAGAGGAAGGGGAAAATGCCGACGCTGGAGCTGTCGTAAGACGTGCATTGGAACAGTGGTTCGCTGAACAGCAGTAGCCTAAAGCTTAGCTGCTATGGAAACAGCAGATTGATGGGCAACACAAAATGAACGTCCTCTTCGTTAGCGACAGGTGTTTTTCTGACCTTATGTGTGTTTGATGTTGCCTATGTTGGCGTGCTTAGCCACCGTTATGACCTTTGTGCCTACAAATAAAGGAACGAATGTATCGAAGACACGTCTCTGTCCTTTCTATCCGAACATGTGGTTTTGATAGTTGTCTGCTGGGTAGACAAATGTCTTCCCAAATAGCCTACAGCAGGCATAACCTCCCAGTAGGATGATGGGAATACAGGTTATTTATTTCATGTCCACTTTGTCCAGCACATGAAGCCTTTTTTAAATAAGCTGTGACGCAAACAAGTAATCTCAAACGTATGCACAAGCGCGCACAACGACATACCCCTGCCTTATGGTGTATTCACCATCACCAGTGAAACTGTAGGTCTAATGCATTAGGCCTACTGATTTCGTGTTAGACAGTCTTTTCAAAATAATCCATTACACTACAATAGGCCTATTACTATATTTCAAATGTAAGACACGTAGGCCTAAGGCAAACACAGCAAGCATAGCCTCCCAGTGTCCCCCCCCAGTGTCAGACACCTAGCTGCTGTGAATAGGTGTTGTCATCATGCCCAGTTAATCCCCCCAATCGCGCACAGAAGCATGAGCCCCGGACATAGCGAGACATGAATGTGCAGGTAGTTGAATAAGTTACCATGTGAAAGGAGACCAAATTCTGGAGACATAGCACCTTCATCACTTGCTATAGAAAATTATGAGCCCCGGACATAGCGACACACCCCCTCGTTGCGGCGTGCCACCTGTCTATTCATGGTGAATGTGCAGGTAATTGAATAAGTTACCATGTGAAAAGAGACCAAATCGCGGAGACATAGCATCTTCATCAGCTGCTATAGAAAATGATGGGCCCCGGACATAGCGACACACCCCCTCGTTGCGGCGTGCCACCTGTCTATTCATGGTGAATGTGCAGGTAATTGAATAAGTTACCATGTGAAAAGAGACCAAATCCCGGAGATAGCACCTTCATCAGTACCTATAGAAAATTATGAGCCAGGGGAATAGCGACTATTTATCAAAGTAGCCACGGAAGTAGCGTAGCCTACAAGTCGTTCAATCTGCATAACATCGGTGTGTGTCCTGCAGGGAATTCTAAGTGTGCGCACTATGGCACATGTCTGCAAAACGTATGCCTATGGTTTAGTATGTCTGCAAAACATGAGACACTAGGGCAGCAGAGTGAGGATGATTTTAAATAGGCCTAAGTCAATAACAGCTGTGCTTTACTGTGTGATAATGTGGCTGCATGGGGGACTTATCGCTAAATTCTGGGCAAATTATGGTTAAGCACTAGTTTGGGGTGTTTGGCTTTCTTATGGCATAATTTCATAAGATGCAACTTTGGCACTTCTGTTTGTGCTTTTAAAGTTATTTAGCCAACATAACTTTTTTGTTGTTATCAGGGCATCATGGGCACCACTACACTTAAACTTGGGATGTCATAGCTAAGTCATGTCGGCTTTTTTCTGCTTTTAGCCGCCAACTCTTGTGCCATTATCGTGATTTGGCATGCTTTCCACTGGACACCAAGTGTCTCACAAATACTCACACATGACATTTATGTCGGCTTATTTAGCTTTTGCGCTATTATTGCCGAAGGTCTGGTAGGCTATAGGCCTATCGCACGTTTCAGACAGACCGCCAAACACAGTTTGAAATTTACACAAGGGCTTTAATGTCAAATGGATGGAAATAACAATAACAAATAAATAAAGGCAAAAAACATTCAAATCCAATATCCTATAAAAAATACAAAAAGTCAAAAATGGTGGATTTGAAAAAGAGCTTTTCAAATAAAATAAAAAATGAGTAGGCCAAAAAATAGACTTCTACTCTTGCGCAGTGTTGTGCAGTGTCTACTTCTTGTTGATCATGGCGGCTAGCAGACTCAGCATCTCCTTGCCCCTGCTGTCCTCTCTTCTCATCTGCTCTGCCCACGCTTCCCTCGCAAGTTGCATCTGGAGGGCGAGTTCCTGCCCTAGTCGCTCTGTTTTTTCCATCTCTCTCTCTCGCATTTCCTGCTCGCTCTTCATCTCCATTTCCCGCAGCTTCACCTCACACTCCCGGTCTTCTCGAGCTACCCTCTCGAGACTAGCCAGCAGGTCCTGCTGATAAGTCCGTCTCTTGGGCTCTGTTGAGTTACAAAGACAACATTAGTACCATGTACAATAGCATATAGGGGCCTAAATCACCGCAAATAAATGGGTGTAGATATGAAGATAGGCTAGCTATATATTTTAGCCCATACCTGCTCTGGTTCTCGGGGGGATGTGATGGGACGGTTGTTGCCGGACCTCTCGTGCAGGTGGTCCCTCTCCCTCTCCCTCTGCATCACCCATGACCGACGTTTCAGCGTCCGACTCGACAACGCTGTCCTCCATCTCAGGCGTCTCACACAACCGGGAGTTGGGCTCCGGTGTTGGAATGGGACGCTCTAAGACGCAGAACATGGAACAGCGGGCGTTAGAGCTTTCCGATATGACTCGCAGAATATAGGCTAGTAGACATGTTTGCATGCATCATAGCCTTTAAAAAATATATATATATATAGGCCTAAAATAAAGATAAGTTTTTATAGTTTTAGATAGGCTACACTCTACCATTTTCTGCAGGCTGCAGTTCTGCTGTGTTCCGTCCCGTGGATTGACTAGGCCGGTGACCCAACACGCTGTCCATCAAGTCATAAAAAGGGAACTTCTTTGGCGCCACACCACTGCGACCGTTGTGTATTTTGGCCGCTTTGTAGGACGCCCGCAGTTTCTTTAGCTTCTCACGGACTTGTCGTGTTGTTCGGAACACACCGACCTTGGCCATCTCTGAAGAAATGAACTTCATCACGTCTTCGTTTCTGCACACCCCATCGATTTTCCTCTGGACTGAGTCTTCAGCCCAGATGGTGAGGAGCGTCTTCACGTCCTCCGCAGACCAGATCACGCGCTCAGCAGCCATCTTCTTCTTTCTTCGTTCTTAGTGTATAAAAAAATGAAATACTGTATGCTTCAGTCTCAACATCTGCCCTTTATTTGGTCTCGGACACTAACCCCTCCCCGACCCCTCCCTGACCTCTGCCCGAGGTTGACCCCGCCTCCGAGCCTCGGTGGCGCTTGATGGCCCATCGAATTCGACGGGCCAAAAAAACCGGCCCTTAGCCCCACAACCTGGCCCGGCGGCCATCTTTAGCACCTAGCCCCCTTTTGATGAGATCACCGTCAGCCCCCTTTTGTCCGGGCCAGCCCGGGGCTGGCCCTGCAGTGAGACCAAGGCTATTGCATGATGCAGGAGTTTCAGAGGGTGTTTTGGAACTATGTGATTTAATCAGCAACCGTTTGTGATTATGGAAAGCCTAATAGTTATGAGGTTACTATTTGGAATTAGAGAGAAAAATAGCTTTGTTTTTGATCAGAGAAATCGCTAGTTAGCATGCTAACATTAGCCAAGTATGCCAAGCAATGAAATCCAGTAAAGTAGCTGTTAGTAGCCTACTCACTACTCACTAACACCCACCTGATATCATAATACTTGCTTAGGTTGACAAGCAATGTAAAGTAAGACTGGTGCAATGTTTAAAACAATTTTAGCTGCCATATCTCCTTCCATCCACATGAATTACCTGCTTGTTGAAAGCTTAAAAAAACATTAATTTCCAGACCAGAATGACATAGCCTACATTAATCATGTAACAGAACCATGCACAGCAGACAAGTGAGGCTATTTACTATATTTTGTATATTATGAAATGCAATAGCGTGACAGCTCTTCTCCCTTTCTCTCACCCTGTCCCTCCAAACACATAGATAGCCCCCTTCTCATTCTCCTACTCACAAATGCACCACTATTTCCAGTCCAGAAATGAAATTGGTTTGGAAGACAGCACAAATGTGTAGCTTATTAAAATTGTTATGCTGCCATGCTTTGTGATGCTGTAGATAGTGTAGATCAATGCAGACCTCCTTGGTAGGCTTATTGTCTACACATGCATTTTACATGCAAATGTAGCCTACTGTATCACTCTCCTGGCATTTCAATTTCACGTTACAATTCAAACACATTGATAACCTCCCTCTCATCTGGGGTTGGGGGCCCCACCACCATCACATCCAACACACCACACAGTGAAGCTACTTTCATGCGACTCAATCTGATGTGTTGGTCGCCTGTCAAAAAGAACCACAAATCCATTTGATGAAAAACGGTTATTGTTCTTGATGCTATTTAGTTAAGCTTACTAAGGATATTAGTCTTGTGTTCTGTGAGGTATAAGAAAGATTTTTTTTTCTTTCAAAGGTAGGGGGGCGAGGGGGGGCGCCAGAAATCAAACTCGCCTAGGGCACCAAATAAGCCAGAACCGGCCCTGCCTGTTTCCGCACCTAATCGCGAACCAGCCGTCGTGTTCACGCCACAGATATTTGCGTTCGCGAACCGGAAAGTTGGTTCGCAATGCGAACCGCAAAATACTAGGTTTTTCTCCGCGAACCGTGACGACAGCGTGCTCGTCAGCAGGTTCATCCGGGTAACGCAGTCACGTGCGGGAAAAGTTCAGAGCTCGGTATGAACACGGGCGGTTCGCAGATAAACACTTAAGTGCTGAACGTAACTGGTTCGGGCACCGACTCCAGCTCCGTTCTGGTCGGCCTGAAAGCCCTATGGGTGTGCTAGTAGATCAAACTGGTGCGCGCTCATCGTCTCGTGCACATTTGTGGCCGACTTTAAATGCGCTGTGTTTAATAACTCCATCTTTTAATACCTCCCTCTAGTTCTCGCTCACATGCTTCTTCTTCTATGTCGATCGACGGCGTCAAAACTGAATGCACCTAATGAAAAACTCTGTGGTAGTACATCATGTACTGGGTTGAATTATCAAGTCAAGTCAAGTCGGCTTTATTGCCAATTTCTTTACATGCGCTGGTCATACAAAGAATTTGAAATTACGTTTTTTTTAACTTTCCCATGCAGACATAGACTTTAGGTGTGGATATAGACAATAACACATAGACACAGTACACATACGTTACACCTAGAGCAGTGGCAGAACAATTGCACACAGGGCCCAAGGGCAAAACACTGATAGGGCCCCCCATACGGCCTGCCATAGTCAAAATAGGGCCCCCAACACTAATACAGAAGGGCACCCACCACCCATGCAAGAGGGCCCTGGGCCCAGGGGCAGATGTCCCCCTTGCCCTCCCTATAGCTCCGCCCCTGACCTAGATTACCTATACAATACCCATACAGACATATAAATTGCAAGACTGGGCAACAGCAGACATACATAGACATACATATACTGTGGCCTTTACCAGCCACCACAAGTCAAATCAAAAGTAAATTCATGTTGTGTACAACATGAGGTAGATAGACTAATTAGTATCCCGAATTTGCGTTTGAGCATATAAACACTTCAGTATACCGAATAAGCCTTTCCTAGAAATGTTCATGTATGATCTATGCCATGGTACGTCATGCATGGTGTGTGTGTGTGTGTGTGTGTGTGTGTGTGTGTGTGTGTGTGTGTGTACATGTGTGTGTGTGTGTGTGTGTGTGTGTGTGTGTGTGTGTGTGTGTGTGTGTGTACATGTGTGTGTGTGTGTGTGTGTGTGTGTGTGTGTGTGTGTGTGTGTGTGTGTGTGTGTGTGTGTGTGTGTGTGTGTGTGTGTACGTGTGTGTTTGTGTGTGTGTGTGTGTGTACGTGTGTGTTTGTGTGTGTGTGTGTGTGCGCGTGTGTGTGTGCATGCGTGCATGCGCAGGGAAGCGACAGGGAAGGACAAAGGGGTCAGTTGTGCCAGGCCCAGAGAGAGACGGGGGTCAGAGAGAGATGGGGCCCAGAGAGAGACGGGGGTCATAATTAGGCCAGGCCCAGAGAGAGATGGGGGTCATAATTAGGCCAGGCCCAGAGAGAGATGGGGGTCATAATTAGGCCAGGCCCAGAGAGAGATGGGGGTCATAATTAGGCCAGGCCCAGAGAGAGATGGAGTTGTGCCAGGCCCAGAGAGAGACGGGGGTCATAATTGGGTCCTCATTACGTTGTGTTACATTATGTAGGCTATGGGGTGGGGGGGCCCTTTCAGATTATTTTGTCTCATGGGCCCCACCGCCAGCAGTTTGTGTGTGTGTGTTTGTGTGTGTGTCTGTGTGTGTGTTTGTGTGTGTGTCTCTGTGTGCGTGTGCCTGTGTGATTGAATGTGTGTGTGTGTGTGCGTGTGTCTCTGTGTGTGTCTGTGTGTTTGAAGTTTTTGAGTGAGAAAAGTTAAGGTCATGTACAAGTAGCCTACAACCAGCAGAGAGCGCCATTGCTTTGGTAAACCTTTCCCATGCTGCTGCGTCCTTGCCCCGCCAAACCCTGCTGCCCTTACCCCCTTTACCTCAACCACGCTGTCAGCCAGGGTGATACAGTATAAAGTCACTTCTTAAAACTAAAAATAGAGTTATGAATTAACAAAACAAAAGTTTTAAGCGCAGGCAGCATATAATCTCCAAATCTGATTGTGTTTTGTGAGGCCCGCTGGTGTAGTTTTGGATCCCAGATGTCCCTGTCTGCCCATGTCGTTGGTTGAGAACAGATTACTAGACTAAGCAGCATAGAAACATTTTTTTTCTTTCTCCTGCGGCGGGTCTCTCAGTAGTTTATGTAACTACAGCTAATATCAACCCGAGTTTTAAAGCCGATTTATTTTTTGAGTGACGGCCGGGTGCGCAGAGGGAGCACACTGTTGTTACCTGCTACTAAAGGTCATTCAAGCAGTGTCACTGATCCTGAGTCAGAGAAAGCCATTCTGGCCTGCCACTTGAGGGGCACCGCGCACTGGTCTCCGGTCAGTCAGAGCGCGATGCCGATGTCCCGCTCTCTATGAAAGGGGCGGGGGAGGGGCGTATCTGGAGACTATGGGGGCGTGGTTTTGCAGTGTGCCCCGCCGTCTCGTTCTAGGCTGACTGAAGTGGAGTTGGTGGACAGAGTCGCTAAACAAGCTCTGCAACAAGTGGCACCGATACAATCTCTCATAACGCACAACAACTATGGAACTCTGTCGTGCTTCGACGGCGACTTTGGGATAATTTCGTTCTATTTGGTGATTCCAAATCGTTACGCATCGCTTGTTTGTGCGCCTGAGCAGGTGAGTGGGGAAAGTTTCGCACTTTGATAAGTTCTGTTTGCTTTCTTGCAACACTAAACTATGATTATGCGAGGCGTCAGAGCGTGGGAACTGCGGCGCTCAGAGCTTTGTAAAGTTACGTCCAGAGGGGAAACTCAAGCTAATAAACAACGCTTGTTGTTAAGAGGTGGACAATAATTGACTTGCTTTGTCGTATATTTCAGCCTGGCTAACGCACGGCAGTGTAAACAGCAAACAGAGTTGCTGTGACTTGTCAGTCCTTGAGTGGCTGCAGTGCAGAAAGAACACCTGTTGTA
>NC_085879.1:49300896-49303396 GCF_034702125.1 Engraulis encrasicolus
ACACACACACACACACACACACACATTCACACACGCACCCACACACACACACGCACACACACACACACACGCACACACTCACACACACACACACACACACACACACACACACACACACACACGCACACACACACACACACACACACACGCACGCACACACACACGCACGCACACACGCACGCACACACACACCTGCTTTAGAGGTCGCATGTTACAGGTGGTACACTCTGCACCCTCAGAACCCTGTATGCTGCCATGACGACTGTTGTTATGGAACAGCAGTACAACCTGTGATTCACCTCACATCCCTCAGTTACCAAGGCAACAAATCATGAGGAAGGCTGTTGTCAGCTATGACAGGTGACCTCTCAGAACAGGGATTACCATTTGTCACCATCATACATCAGAGTCTTTAAATCAGTGATTCACCGCATACAAATGTTGGCTTCTTTAACCCCTTAGTTCAGAGCCTTTGCTATTACCTTACTGTCACCAAAATTGTATTGGCTATGTCTTAATATGTTACTTAAGGCTCTCGGTAATGTCATAGAAATGCTGTTATGATGTAGTTGAGAATTGTCAGAAAATAGTGAATAGGCCTGCCGGCTACCCCATCGGCAGTAAGAGGCTACATCAGTGATTTACAGCATTCAGTACCAAGGGCGCTGGACAAGTTTTGAAGTCGTGGTGCATTTTTTCCCCTCGATTCTTTATTTAATAGAAATGTTACTGCTGCTGCACTCCACTCATTTTGTCTGCAGTAAAAGTTGAGAAAGCCTCATTTAGGGAGCCCAAAAGTGGGGATGCAAATGCACCACTGCATCCCCCCTTCACCACTGCATTCACCACTGTATCCCACGGCACCTATGTACAGTAATAGTAAACATTTGAAGTGTTTTTAACCTGTAGCACAAAGCCTCTCCCATAGCCTTGTCAACTCCAGAATGGTAATGACCAAGTTATAATCTGTTGCTTGTTGTTATAGCAACGCTGTTATGCTGGAGCTAAGTTGTTCAGCAAAGAGTGAACAGGTGCAAAGAGTGAAGAGGCAACATGAGTGTTACACACTACACACTACACTACACACTACACACTACACATTGTGGCACATCAGGGCTCTTCATTGGAGTAAATGGTGTAACCGCATCATTTTCTAGTGTACTTACACATTTACTTGAACTTTTGCAAAGTACTTTGAAAGTGCTTTGGCCATTTCGATTCACAGTTTGACACAACAGGCCACTTCAGACATAGGGGACATCCATGACAGTGGTTTTGGGTTTGGGAGCAATTCTTCTCAAGGCCGACCGACAGAGGCCTGTGCCTGTGCCTGTGCACCTAATCTTCAAACAGATAGTGTGTCTGAGCGTTCAGGTACTGGAAAGTTGCTTAGCGATACAAACAAAAAAATACCTGTTTTTTCTCTGCAAACCGTGACGACAATGTTGACAATGACATCAGCTGGTTCATCCAGGGGGTAACACAGAGTCACGTGTGGAGAAGTTCAGAGCACAGTAGGCTATGGTCAGAGATTCTTAAGTATATGGAGATATGCCAACATAATAGGTTTCTATGGGCACCTAACATGACTAGGTTCTGGTCTGCCTAAAGGGGCGTGTCATAATACTCCTAGCATTGAATAGAACAGTCCTTAGGTCTGCCTAGGTCTGCCTAAAGGGGGATTTACCACCCTCCCCCTTACGACAGTGCAACCCGGAAACAGTGGGCCAATGGAACCTCTCTCTTATCTACTCTCTCTGGTATTGTGGTTCGCTGGTAAGCACTTTACTCCTGAACGTAACTGGTGCGGAAACAGGATAAGGCCCCAGCACCGTTCTGGTCGGCCTGAAAAAAGTAAAAGGGGTGTTATTCAAGCAGGTGCCATTACCACTGAACAACATAAATTAGCTTATCAGAGAGCCTTAACCCCTTAATGCACGCCATACCTCCTGTGGCACGCTGTAATAGGCATTGAAAGTTAACTACTATAGTGCTACACTACTATGACAGTGCACGGGCCTTTTGTAATACATTACGACTTGGTCATTGCCATTCTGGAAACAGCTAATTTATAATGCCGTGTCTTAAGGGGTTAAAGAGTGCTACACATGGTTGACACTGAAAACATGTTATGCATGTAGGACACACACACACACACACACACACACACACACACACACACACACACACACACACACACACACACACACACACACACACACACACACACACACACACACACACACACACAGCCCACCACACGCCAGCACACACACACACACACACACACACACACACACACACACACACACACACACACACACACACACACACACACACACACACACACACACACTCAAAACATGTTATGCAGCTTGAACGTCTGATGGAGTCCTTAGGAAGAGTCAAGCATGACACAGACACTCTTCCCTGCCTGGGAGGAGTGTGTGTGTGTGTGTGTGTGTGTGTGTGTGTGTGTGTGTGTGTGTGTGTGTGTGTG
>NC_085879.1:49310896-49315896 GCF_034702125.1 Engraulis encrasicolus
TCAGAAGCCCCCCGCCACAGGTATGGAGCGACACTTAAATTACATTACACTGTATTACATTACATTACACTCAGGGCAGGAATTTCGTGAGGTCGTGCCCTCCCACTTTGGCCTTGTGCCATTGAAAAAATATCTGCCATAAAGCCCCAGTGGCCTTGATGCCCTCTCTGATGCCCTGTCAAGTGGCCTTGCCCCTAAAATGATGAAATTCCAGGCCTGATTACACTACATTACACTACATTACACTTAGCTCAGAAGCCCCCCGCCACAGGTATGAAGCATTAATTACACATTAGAATATAGAATATATAGTTTATTTGTCATGCAAGCATGAAATTTATCTTTCGTCTCACCATAAAAACATAAATGTACATTCACTCCATTAAAAAACTCACACTCTAAAAAAAAACATAAATACACATAAAAACATTGCACATATCCCCATTGCACATATCATTACATGACATTACACTATACTTAGCTCAGAACCCCCCCCCCCCCCCCCCCCATTTTTGGCGATGGATGGAGAGTATTTCTGCTGTGCTCTACTGCTGCTGAAGTCAGATTGCTCCATTTTCTCCCACCCCAGGCCCTGGCCAACTGTAGGATATTATATTGCACTACATTATACAGGGGTTGGACTAAATAACTGAGACAACTGTCATTTTAGTGTCATTAGTGTCATCCACAGTTAATCTTGTTGGATGTGGTTCATCCTTCTTGGTGGTATGCAGACATTACCTTGGACACTGTGGCTCTTGATACATCACAAAGACTTGCTGTCTCGGTAAAAGATGTAACAGTGACACACGTAGCAAGAATTTCTCCTTTTTGAACTCTGACATGTCACCCATAATGTTGTGTGCATTGCAAAATGTTGAGCGAAAATGAGCTCTTACCCTGCTAATTGAACGTTCACACTTCACTTTACTGGTGCAATGTGCCTACAGGCTCGTCCATGAAACTTCCCACACTAAAATGACAGGTGTATCAGTTATTTTGGCCAACCCCTGTACGTATATGTTAATAATGTGTTTCTCCCACCCCAGGCCCTGGCGGTCGGCAGCTGAATTTCCAGCGTCACCCGGAGCTGTTGAGGCCGTATGACCCCGAGAGCAACACCCTGGAGGGGTTCCCCAACACGCCCACGACGACGACCACGACCACGACCACGCGCCCCAAGTCTACTGACCCCCCCGAAACACCCCTGCAGCCGGTCATAGAGGAGGCCCCCCCATCTCAGCCTCCTCCTGCTACTGCTACTGCTCCTGCTCGCCCCCCCTCCACCACCTCCTCCGCCTCCTCCACCTCCCCCTCCACCTCCCCCTCCCCCCGTATCCAGAGGCCTCAGCGTCAGCAGTCCCCCGCGGCCCAGCCCCCACCTCCACACCACCACCAGCCCCCTCCGCCCCCCACCCGCATGACGGCCCAACCACAACCACAACCACAACCACAGCCACAAGCCCCCTCCCACTTCCACGCCAACACACACCCCAGGCCTTACCAGCCCCCCGCCACCCACACCAAGACACCTGCAGCCCATTCTGAGGCGTCCCAGCCCCCCCAGGCCAAATCGGCCCCCCCTCATAGGGTCCCCGTGCCCCAGGCCTCCCCAGCCAGGTGAGACACAGCATTCTTTTTTAATAATACAGTACTTCATAATGCATTGCATTTACATGGCATGGCATGACATGGCATGGCATTACATTACACTACATTACATTACATTACATGACATTACACGACACTTTATGACATCACATCACATCACATCACGTCACGTCACGTCACGACACATCTCATTTGGTACGCGACTTTACCTATATCAACTTACAGAGAAGGACATAATGCTTCAATAATGCTTCAATAATAATGCTGCAGTATTAATATTGTATGATTCCTGCTAATTGTTCCTGTGGGTTACATTTACATCGCATAAGATTACAATAGATTACATTACATTACATTGAACAGACACTTTTACCTAAAGCAGCCTACAAACAAGGATATAATGCTGACATACTACTGTAGTGAATATTGTGTTCATGTGTGTGTCTAATTGTACTTATGTGTGCAGGGGCGTAAAGTATACCCCCGCAGCCCCCGCGAGGCAGGGGGGCCCATACGAGGCGGGGGGCCCACATGGGCCCTTGACTTGAAGAAACGGGCCCCCTCCACATGATATTAGGCCCTCTTTTTTCGTTCGGGGGCCCATTCTTGGTAGCTTGCAGGGGGGCCTGAAGTACTTGCGTTACGCCAGTGTGTGTGTAATTTCTACTACTTGAGTGATACTGTGTGCATGCTCTACAAGTGCCTGTGTGTGTTTTCCTGGTAGTGACCCCCCCGCCACTGCCCCCGCCCCCCCGACCCGGCGCTCCCCCAGCAGTGCGTTGAGCAGCGCGGCGTCCAGTCTGGAGCGCAGTGCCGGTGGGAGTTCTGCTTCCAGACCCGGTTCTAGAGCGGGCTCCTCTGCTTCCGGAAGGGTCCGCGAGGGTCCCGATGTTCTCCCCCTCCGCCGCGTCGACTCCAGCGGTCCCATCCTGCAGTCTCCAGCATCCCCGTCGCCGTCGGCAACTACCCCCGCCCCTCCCGCCTCCACCTCCTCCCGCTCGCGCCATTCGTCGGCCTCGTCGTCCACGGCGACCGCCAGCTCTCGGGCGCTGTCTCCCGGGCGACCGTTGCCGGGGGATGAACTGGAGGCGCTGTATGCGGACTCCATCAACCGCCACAAGAACCGGCGATACATCCCCTTCCAGCCGGGCACGGGCCGAGACATCGACACAGAACCACTCGGGCCTGTGGACCAGGTGGGAATCTTTTACCTCTCCACTTCTCCTCTCCTCTCCTATCCTCTCCTCCTATCCTCCACTACTCTCCTCTCCTCTTCTCTTCTCTTCTCTTCTCTTCTCTTCTCTTCTCTTCTCTTCTCTTCTCCTCTCCTCATCTCCTCTTCTCTCATCTCCTCTTCTCCTCTCCTCTCTTCTCTTCTCTTTCTGTCCATTCTTCTCCTCTCTTCTATTTCTCTTCTCTTCTCTCCTCTCCTCTATCCCCCTCTCCTCTCCTCTCCTCCTCTCCTCTCCTCTCCTCTCCTCTCCCATTCTCTCCTCTCCTCTCTTCTCTCCTCTCCTCTTCTCTTCTCTTCTCTTCTCTTCTCTTCTCTTCTCTTCTCTCCTCCTCTCTTCTCTTCCCTCCTCTCTCTTCTCCTCTCCTCTCCTCTCCTCCTCTCCTCTCCTCTCCTCTCCTCTCCTCTTCTCTTCTCCTCCCCTCTCCTCTCCTCTCTCCTTTCCTCTCCTCTCCTCTCCTCTCTCTTCTCTTCTCTTCTCTCCTCTCCTCTCCTCTCCTCTCCTCTCCCTCCGCTTCTCTTCTCTTCTCGTCTCTCCTCTTCTCTTCTCTCCTCTTCTCTTCTCTTCTTCTCTCTTCTCTTCTTTCCTCTCCTCTCCTCTCCTCTCCTCTCATCTCTTCCCCTCTCCCCCTCTCCTCTCCTCTCCTCTTTTCTCCTCTCTCCTCTCCACTCCTCTCCTTTTCTCTTCTCTTTTCTTCTCTTCTCTTCTCTTCTCTTCTCTTCTCTTCTCTTCTCTTCTCTTCTCTTCTCTTCTCTTCTCTTCTCTCCTCTCCTCTTTTCTCCTCTCCATATGTTGTGCTGTAATTATCTGAAGATTCTCATTCATCTAGTTATCCAAAGATTTGAGTTGTAAAGCTCCTTACAGTAGTTAAGGAGCGAAATGTCTGCCAAGCTTCAAGAAGTCCATTTGCTTTCAAAAACTCAACTTGGTTGTGTTAGAGTTATTGTATTGTCCTCAACAATTCAACTTTGTAGAGTGATGCTGTGGTACCAATAAACATTCTCTACCAGTGTCTTCTCTACTACTACACTACTCTACTCCCAGCTGATCACCAGTTTGACGGCAGTGGTCAACAACTCAACTACAGCTCCTTAGTTGTGGAACACATTTTTTTCCAAGCTTCAAGAAGTCAATTTTCTTACAATTAAACTCTGTGCATCACTCTGTATTGCCTTAATCTCCATCACTTCCATTACTTTCTGGTATCAATAAACCTTCTCTACATTGTCTACTACTACCCTTCTCGACTCCCAGCTGATCCACCAGTTTGACGGCAGTGGTACGGGTACGCATCGTCGCGGCCGGTCGGGCAGGCGGGGTCGTATCGACCCGGAGGACCGCAAGAGGTCAAGGAGCGTGGACAGCGCCCTGCCGTTTGGACTGACGGACAGCGCAGGAGACTACCTGGAACAGGTGACATCATCTAAATATATATAATATGAATAATTAATAATTAATATGTATGTATAATATATATGGAATAAGTATGGAATAGCGGCCGACGAGGTGTCCCGATATCAAGGGAAATAATGGACAAGGCGGAGCGTTCTGAACAGACCGAAGGCTGTTTTCCCCTGATATCGGGACACCTCGAAGGCCGCTATTCCGCTTATCACCCGGTTACCAGCATTTAAGTATTAATTTATAAATATGTTGATCTAAGGCTTCGTGAGAAAGTAGATTCACCACTGCGCTTGGTACGTTGCTATGGGCACCACTTCCTAATCTAGTGAGACGCGCCTCTATCGGAGGCATGTAAGGACGCACGCAGAATGTTGGGGTGACTTGACAACCAAATGCGATAGAATTGACGACTGGGTTTTTGACTTGACAACCAGATGCGATAGAATTAGTAACGGGTCTTGACTAGAGAACCAGATGCGATAGAACTAACGACGCGGTCTTGACTAGACGACCAGATGCGATAGAACTAGTAACGGCACTTCGCCAGAAAGTTAGAAAAGAAGCAACTTGGACGCCCGCACGCCCGCATGACATCATAGGTGTCCTGCTACCGGGGAATAAAGGACACCTGCTCAGCCAATCACAAGACGTTCCGTATGCTCACTGGGTGATAATAATAATATATATAATGCCGTTTGGACTGACGGACAGCGCAGGAGACTACCTGGAACAGGTGACATACTATAAATATGG
>NC_085879.1:49335896-49338396 GCF_034702125.1 Engraulis encrasicolus
CGAATTCGCCAGGGGCGAAGCTTCTTCAGCGACCAGGGTGAATTTTGACGATTAAACTCAAGCTAATCTTAAGCAAATTCGCTATGACGCTGTTCGGCGAAAACCAATCGGAACGTTCATATCGAGGAATGTCCCAGGCTGTCAAGACAGAACAGTTATGTGATTAGCTGAATCAAACATGTCAGTGCAGCGTCCAGAGCGAATAAAACAAATTCATGGCGAAACTTCTTCAACCACCCCAGCTACCCGGTCGCGTTGGTAGCGCTTGATGTACACGGGGTATTAGAGGAGGCTCAACACACTGGAATGCTCTCTCTCTCTCTACCTCTACATTCTCTCTCTCTCTCTCTCTCTCTCTCTCTCTCTCTACCTCTCTCTCTCTCTCTCTCTCTCCATGTGTCTTTGGTGCCCTCTCTCCCCTTCTCACCCTTCTCTTTCTGTCTCTCTCTCTGTCCTTCTCTCTCTCTACCCCACATTTCTCTCTTTCACTCTCTCATTCTCTCTCTATCCCATATTTCTCTCTTTCACTCTCTCGTTCTCTCTCTACCCCATATTTCTCTGTCTCTCTCTCTGTCTCTCTACCCCACATTTCTCTCTTTCTTTCTCTCCCTCTGTACCCCATGTTACTCTGTCTCTCTCTCTCTCTCTCCTCTTCATTCTCTCTGTCTCCATTCGTCTCCCTCCCCCTCTCTTGCTCCGTCTCTCTCTCTCGCTGCTTTTCGCTGACACTTTCTCTTAATCCTCCTCTCTCCCTTTGCGCTTCTATTCGTTCTCTCGTTGTCTTGTGTTGTGTTGTGTTTTGTGGGGGTGTTTGGCATGTGCTGAGCGTTAGGTGTGGTCATGTGTCTTGTTTTTGTGCTCTGTCAGCCTCGCGAGTGCAAAACATCTGACTGCGTTGGCCGGGAATCGAACCCGGGTCAACTGCTTGGAAGGCAGCTATGCTAACCACTATACCACCAACGCCCGTGCGGAGAGGAGAGGAGGAGGGGGCTTTAGAGCTAGAGCGAGGCACTGCACAGCGAAGCGGAGCAGAGCGGAGCGGAAGAGAGTGGGGGAGGGGGAGAGGAAGAGCAGAGAGAAAGGGGGAGTAGAGAGAGAGGGAGAGAGGAAAGAGGAGTAGTGAGAAGAGGAGAAGAGCAGAGCGGGGGAGCGGAGCGGAGAGGAGAGGAGAGGAAGAGGAGTGGGGGAGGGGGAGAGGAAGAGCAGAGAGAAAGGGGGAGTAGAGAGAGAGGGGAAAGAGGAAAGAGGAGTAGAGAGAGGAAGAGCAGAGCGGAGCGGAAGAGAGTGGGGGAGGGGGAGAGGAAGAGCAGAGAGAAAGGGGGAGTAGAGAGAGAGGAAAGAGGAGTAGTGAGAGGGAGAGGGGGAGGGGGAGGAGAGGAAGAGCAGAGAGAAAGGGGGAGTAGAGAGAGAGAGGAAAGAGGAGAAGAGAGAGGAAGAGAAGAGCGGAGAGGAGAGGAGCGGAGAGGAGTGGAAGAGGGTGGGGGAGGGGGAGAGGAAGAGAGGAGAGAAAGGGGGAGAGTAGAGAGAGAGGGAGAGAGGAAAGAGGAGTAGAGAGAGGGGGAGGAGAGGAATGCAGAGCAGAGAAGGGGTGTTTGAGATTGCAGCCTGTGGTCAGCGTTGGGGTGTATGAGATTGCAGCCTGTGGTAACTAAGCGTTGGGGTGTATGAGATTGCAGTCTGTGGTAACTAAGCGTTGGGGTGTATGAGATTGCAGTCTGTGGTAACTAAGCGTTGGGGTGTATGAGATTGCAGTCTGTGGTAACTAAGCGTTGGGGTGTATGAGGTTGCAGTCTGTGGTAACTAAGCGTTGGGGTGTATGAGATTGCAGTCTGTGTAAGCGTTGGGGTGTTTGAGATTGCAGTCTGTGGTAACTAAGCGTTGGGGTGTATGAGATTGCAGCCTGTGGTAACTAAGCGTTGGGGTGTATGAGATTGCAGTCTGTGGTAACTAAGCGTTGGGGTGTATGAGATTGCAGCCTGTGGTAACTAAGCGTTGGGGTGTATGAGATTGCAGTCTGTGTAAGCGTTGGGGTGTTTGAGATTGCAGCCTGTGGTAACTAAGCGTTGGGGTGTATGAGATTGCAGTCTGTGGTAACTAAGCGTTGGGGTGTATGAGATTGCAGCCTGTGGTCAGCGTTGGGGTGTATGAGATTGCAGCCTGTGGTCAGCGTTGCCGTGTTCCTACAATGCAGTCAGCTATGTAACTTGTCCTGCCTTTTCCTCTGGCTGCTTTAAAATCTGCCCTGTCACACAGAGGAAAAATTCTTTTCAATTTCAGTTTATTAGGGACCATGCACAATTAAGACATAAATGAAGAGTTCAGATGCAAAACCCCCTAAGTGCCTTTTCAGAAAATAATCTTAATTCATAATTATTTAAAACAAAGCTATCAAAATTGCATTTTTTAACATTTTATTTATGTAATATAACTATTTATATGTATTATCAAGGACATAAATGTAAACCAAACCAAAAATGGGGTTCTCTAAAAATATAGAAGT
>NC_085879.1:49359611-49382111 GCF_034702125.1 Engraulis encrasicolus
TGCGGGGGGGGAAAACCCCCCTTTTTGGGGGGAAAATATATATATTCTGCCATGTTTGAATACAAATAGGAATGATCCCACAGCAGTTTTGCAGGTGATTGACCAAACAGATGAAAACGGAGAAGCAATAATGGTAGATTAAGGACAGTTGGGGGGTTTGACCTGATAAGTTGACTAATTATTTGATGACGTTAAATATCGCGTACCCCCACTTAAAAAAATCCCCACTACACCACTGAGGGTAAAAGCAGAATGCAAGCCTTCTGGCTGTGGTGCTGTCACCAAACCGCATCAGAGCTCATTTGCATAATATAAGTCCAACTACAAACTGTTGTTTAAGTCGCTCAAATCACTGTTGTCTCTTCTGTCACCAGAGACTCAATACAAAGTCAATTACTTCCGTCGACGGATTCGCTCAACCCCCCAAATCTCATGTTATGGCATGTGTTCTACAGTATATAGCCACCCAAATCACATGTTATACTTGTTATGGTATTATATAGCCACCCAAATCACATGTTGTGGTTACACAGCCGCCCTAATCACATGCAATGTTATGGCCAGTAACGCTTGAAGTGCTGCATGTTGGTTCTGATCCACCGCTGAGGTGTATGTGGTCTTGGGCCAGCTCAGACAGCCACCTGTGGTTTATAGTGTAAAGTACAGTATGTGTGCTCACATGTTATGGTATAAACCCACCGGTGAGGGTCATGTGGTCGTGTGATAATCACATGTTATGGTATAAACCCACCGGTGAGATGCATGTGGTCGCGGGCCAACTGACATGTTATGGTGTACACCCACCGGTGAGGGTCATGTGGTCGCGGGCCAACTGACATGTTATGGTATAAACCCACCGGTGGGATGCATGTGGTCGCGGGCCAACTGACATGTTATGGTGTACACCCACCGGTGGGATGCATGTGGTCGCGGGCCAACTGACATGTTATGGTGTACACCCACCGGTGAGATGCATGTGGTCGCGGGCCAGCTCGAACAGCCGCATGTGCTGATGTGTGATGGGGTTGAAGGACCCGCAGGCCAGCAGCACCAGGGGGATACGGGCGGCCATCTCACTGCCTGAAAACACACGCTGTGCACCTCCTCCTGCTCCTCTGACACAGTCTGTAGAAACAGGCACCTCCTCCTGCTCCTCTGACACAGTCTGCACCTCCTCTGATGATGATACAGTCTGTAGAATCAAGTGCCTCCTCCTCCTCCTCTGATGATGATACAGTCTGTAGAATCAAGTGCCTCCTCCTCTTCCTCCTCCCACAGTCTGCACCTTCTCCTCCTCCTCCAACGCAGTCTGCAGAATCACGCACCTCCTTTTCCTCCTCCGACAGTCTTCGGAATCTGAGTGTGAAGAGCACCTAGCTGAGTGGAGAGAGAGAGAGAGAGAGGGAGAGAGAGAGTGTGAGAGAGAGAGAGAGAGGGAGGGAGAGAGAGAGAGAGAGAGAGAGAGAGAGAGAGAGAGAGAGAGAGAGAGAGAGAGAGAGAGAGGGAGAGAGAGAGTGTGAGAGAGAGAGAGAGAGAGAGGGAGGGAGAGAGTGAGAGAGCCTGAGGCGATGCATTGATTAAGCGAAACATTATACAGCCGGCATCAGCAGCCGCCCTCCACATTAGAATAATTTCAACAGCCCCCCCAACCCCAACCCCCTGCCGTTGCCAAGGTGAGGGAGTGTTCAAGTCTGTCAAGGTCACACTTTTTTTCCCTTCACACTGAATTTAGAGATTTAATATGTGATTTAACATGCGAACAGTGTAGGTAGGAGAAATAGATTTATGTCCTGCTTCTTTTCTTTTTTTTGTCTTCCAAGGGTGACAAAAGGCATGCAACTTTCGACAAACAAAGAGGATCTGAATCTGGCTTTGGCCAAGAGTGAGACTGTGTGAGTCAATGAGGTTTTTGGGGTACAACCACAGTTAATGCCCATATACTAATTAGTCATTCAACTCCTACAAAATTGGTATGAACTGTGGTTGCGCCACCCTGACGTCACATGTGCTACGACTAGAACATCATTGACCAGTGAGTTAATGAAGTGACCAGTAGCTCCCTGTCACGATAAACAGTTTTGCTGTTATAAAAATATAATGAAAATGGGATAAAAATGCTAATACACCCCTTTTAATTTTGAAAGCATCGCAGCAGGGGGTGCTAGATAGATAGGTAGAGAGATAGATAAGGTAGACAGACTGAAAATTAAAAGTTACCTACGTATAAGCATAATTGCGCTGAGTGAGATGTGCCTATCGATATTCAGTCTAAGAAAGTGACGAGGAAAACAAAGAAGCATGCAAAAACTTATTGTGGCAAAAATGTTATCATGCTTGTAAAAACGTATTGTACGATATATTGACTTGGTGAATATTGTGACAGCCCTAGTGACCAGTGACATTGAGAAATGGCTATCCTCCCACAGGGAAGGGATTACATGACTTAACACCGGTGGTGTTACTGGTGACCTGATAGCGGCCAGGCCAGTCAGGGTTATGAATGGACCTGCATTGTACTGGGAAAAAACCTGCTGACCTGGCAGAGGATGGCGTGCGGTTTCAAGACCATTGGAGACTTTTTAAGAAGGTGCACTGCACACACATGACGTTTCATTCAGAAGGTGCACACACATGACGTTTTATTCTGCCCTACATTTGGAAGCCAGGGGTAAGGCGAGGAAAGATATTAAAGGTGTTTCGGGGGGTCAAATTCACGTTTGAGTAGGGTAAGCCTGAAAATACAAAGCATCTTAACAAAAGGTGTGAATAATCTTCACACACAACACAATTAATATTGTAATGTAGCCTAATGTCTACGGGTGGTTGACGTTTCAGGCCGTAACACACTTAAAGGAGGAAACATATTTCAATTCCTTAAAGAATAGGTGGAAAAATTGGGGGAAAAAAAAATGATGATGGGTCATTCCACGCCAAATCTCCGAATCATCCCGCACGACCATCTCAGATTTGGCAGAAAAAAATCAAGGAGGTTCACAAACGTCCCAATAGGAAAAGTGCAAAATTATAGCTCTCAACTCCTCATAGTTTTGTCATTAAAAATGTTTTTGTCAGGTACCCCCCTGACTCGTTTGGAACAGACTTCTCAGAGAGCCCACTTTCAGAGTGTTGTATCTAAAAAACTACTTTAAGTAGGTCCTTGTGAATTTCAAGGGGTAACATTTGGAACATGTACTTGTGAAATGTGGATTTTCACACATCCTCTTGTCATTTACCACCTTTTTATGGGGGCTTTAAGTTGCTTGAAAAATTCTCACCTTTGAATTTGTGGGCATCTTTGAAGGACTGTGGTAAGTGCAGTTTTAAAGACAGAGGTTTGATATGGACAATGTATGTTCCCAACCATTCTGTGCATGTTGTGTTGAAAGACTGATCTTCTGCGATGAACAGTTCAGAAGATATGAAGTCTTTAAAATGGAAAAACTGAAACTTGGTGCCATCTTTGCCACGTTATTAAAAAAAAAATGTCACGACTCACCACCATATTATCAACAGTTTTGGAAAGATTAGATGTCACCTTAAACTTCCACAATTTTCATCTAAGACTAATATGAAACATGATGTACCACATCTTCTTTCATTTACATTTGTTTTCAAGAGGGAAAATATAAATGTTGTAGGTTTTTAACTAATGTTACTTAAAACATGTCAACCACCCCTAATCAGATGTGAATGAGATATTTATTTCTTAATCATTCGATGTTGAGTCGGCAACAACATTTAAAATGCTGAAATGTGTGACAAAACGGCTTTCTTGTTTAGCACATTTATATCGTATATCCCACTTCAGTTGGTTCGCTCACTCATTCCCAGTCAAAGGTAGTCAAACGGTGTCAGGGTTGCGCACTTGCGCTGCGTCTTCTCCATGTATCGCTACAATGTTGCCAGCAGGCTGTGATGCATCATGCTTGCTTGCCCACCACACGCGTGAGTAGGGAACAACAACATTGACGACAATGACCGAAGCGGCGCCAGTCATGCTTTAGAATATACTATCTATCCATCACAGTCTCAGTTTATACATGATTAGCGTAATATTGAGCATACACACACACACCACCATACGCCCATAAAGACACAAATCGTGCCGAACCCAGACAGGCTACACCTGTAGCCTACAGAGGTATAGGCACCGGGTGGCTAAACACGACATTTGCAGTACGACGGGGTGCACCAAACCCACCGATGTAGCCAGCTTTTTCAGATTACAAGCAAAGTTTATGAGGATCATAATATAGGATGGGGACTGTAGCTCCTTAGCATTAGCCTACCACAACCAAACTACTCTATTGTAACGGCTACAGTCACTAAATAAATTATTTTCTGAAAAGAATGCGATGATAGCAGGCGTGAAATGGGTGGTTGTTACTTGTCATTGCATGTCATTGAAATAACAGTGATTTACCTTCTGTAGATAGGGCATGGGCTTTACAGTAGACACGTGTGTTACACTTGTTATGTTCCCCCGGAACACCACGTATCAAAAAAACTACTGCCCTATCACACTTTACATAAGAAGCAACAGCGGCCACTTGTGGCGCTTCTTATGAATCGCGTTTAAATTCCAGGTGTCATATGGGAAGAGAGCTTTTCTGTTCAGCTTGGAATAAAAAAAAAAGCTTGGAATTAATAAAAAAATCGAATAACCTCGGGGTTAATCAAATTCTTTGAGATGTTTGAAAGTGGAGTAAAAAGTTTCAAGTGTCTTTTAAATGAAGAGATAAGCGTATGTGCCGCAACTTCCTGTGTTCAGTGAATTAATGCAATCAGATCTTATTTACATTTTTATCTATCTCGCCCGTCTTTTCTGACCCTATTCCTACGCCTCTACTCTGAAGTGCATAGGCTACTTGCCGCGTTATTGAAGCCTTTGCTTCAGATTTTATTGGCGTACACAGATAAAAGTGTTGTGTTTGCTTTGTTTTTGCTTTTTGGGGAGATTGGTCTAGGTTATAATATCTATAGATGAATAAAATGGGCAGACATTTGGACAGAGTGGCCTGTGCATTTAGAGACTATAGAACTTGATATATGTCTTACAGCAGTGTCCTTAATCTTTCTCTCTCGCATTAGTCCTTCATGCATAATGCATCATCTCTTTAACATAAATATGCAACCAGAGACAAGGGGGGTAAAGCCTCTCCCTTTCTCTTCCTACCTGATCTAACTGATTACCTGGTCACCCTTCCAGTGAGGATGACTTTCAGGTAGCCCTCAAAGACACACACTAAAGGGTAGTGCTGCTCTGTAGCCCTCAAAGACACACACTAAAGGGTAGTGCTGCTCTGTAGCCCTCAAAGACACACACTAAAGGGTAGTGCTGCTCTGTAGCCCTCAAAGACACACACTAAAGGGTAGTGCTGCTCTGTAGCCCTCAAAGACACACACTAAAGGGTAGTGCTGCTCTGTGGCAGCTCAGCCCATTTGGGGGCCATGGGCGAAATATCGACATAGGGCTTTCTTGAATTATTTTTTTGCTGGCATTTACCATGGACTTAGCTGACTGTTGAGGGGCCCTACAGTGGACAGTTTTGGTGGGGCCCTAGGCAATTACCTAGTATGCCTGCTGGTAAAACCATGGTAGGCTATACCTTGAATAAAAATCTAATAATGGTTAAAGGGGCATAATGTAGGATTACGTAGTTAGCGCAGTGCCCATGGCATGCCTGTCTCAAAATCTACACCGTCATGGAAAAAAATGCTGTTTAACTAAGCTCGCTGTGAGAATGTTTTTCATCACAGAATGCCAGCAGTTGATACAAATGTGAATATGTATCTGGCGGTATGTAAAGCAAATTTTTTTGTATGAGAAGTGTTTCCCACGATACTTGTTCGGGTCGCTCTGTTACATTTGGGGCTCTCTGTCAGTGGACCGTGAAAGTGGTCGCAAGAGTCATCGTCCACTTACTATTGACTCAAATAAGCATCAGCTGACTCGGGACAGGGATTAATTAGGGGCCAAGCAGCGAAGCTGGCGAAGGCCCCTATAGGCGAAGGCCCCTATAGTGTTAGCTGGTATTCTTATTATTATTACGTAGACATCTTTCCTCTCCTTAGCAAGTCTATGGCAGCCCATAGAACCGTAAGGAGGAAAATGCTGTAAATCGGCACACACATTCGGGCCAGTCTCAGCATTACCCACAGCAAAATATAGGACCCCAGCCCAAACGCTCTAGCGCCACCAACAGGTCAAAGTTGCAGGTACATTTCTGCTTGTAACTTTTGAACCGCTGGGCCAATTTTCATAAACTTGGTATCGCTGGAATCCTTGGGCCAAGACGAATCCAACGCACCCTATGACGTCATTTTCCGCCAGGACAGTTTTCCCGCCATTTTGGATTTTGTGAAATTCAATAAAAATGCTATTTTCCCCGCAATTTTTGACCAATTCGCCCGAAACTTGGTATATAGTATCTCTGGACTGAGCTACACATGGGGTCTCAAGGAATATTAGATATCTTTTATCGTTTTGCTGTGACAGCCAATCAAAATTGTCGTAAAAGTGGTGAAACAGGAAGTGAGGTCATATCTCAGCAACCGTTCGTTGAATTAGGTTGGGATTTTGTACACACAATAGTGCATCCCATGAACTACCACAAAAAAAACAGAACCCCAGCTCAAACTCTGTAGCGCCACCAGCAGGTCAAAATTTTAGCTACATTGTTGCCTGTAGCTTTTAAACCATATGCACGATTTAAAATATATTATTATCACTAGAATCCTTGGGCCAAGCCGAATTCAACGCACTATATGAAGTTATGTCAACGCAGAAGGGAAATTCCGCCATTTTGAATTTTGTAAAATTCACTGTAAGTCTATGGTAGCCCATAGAACCATACATAGAAAAATGCTGTAAATTGGCACACATATTTGAGGCAGCATCAACATTACCCACAGCGAGTTATAGGTCCCCAGCCCCAATACTCTAGCGCCACCAGCAGGTGAAAGTCGCAGGTACATTTCTGCTTGTAACTTTTGAACCGCTGGGCCAATTTTTTATAAACCTGGTATCCCTGGAATCCTTGGGCCAAGACGAATACAACGCACTCTATGACGTCATTTTCTGCCTGGATAGTTTTCCTGCCATTTTGAATTTTGTAAAATTCAATAAAAATGCTATTTTCCTGCAATTTTTGACCATTTCGCCCGAAATTCGGTATATTGTATCTCTGTACTGAGGTTTGTATGGGGTCTCAAGGAATATTAGATATCTTTTATCGTTTAGCCGTGACAGCCAATCAAAATTGTTGAAGTGAGGTCATATCTCAGCAACCCTTTGTTAGCTAAATTTTTGCCTGCAGCTTTAAAACCATATCCACGATGTAAAATATATTATTATCACTAGAATCCTTGGGCCAAGCCGAATCCAACGCACTATATGACGTTATGTCAACGCAGAAGGGAAATTCCGCCATTTTGAATTTTGTAAATTCAATAAAATGCTACTTGTCACACAATTTTTGTCAGAATGACCTGCAAAAATTTACATATCATCTTCAGACTGATAGGCATTAGGGTATCCAAAGAATTTTTGATACCTCTTATCGTTTGGAGGTGACAGCCAATCAAAATTGTCGTAAAAGTGGCAAAACAGGAAGTGAGGTCATATCTCAGCAACCGTTTGTCAGATTGTTTTAGCTATTTTTTGCACACATACTAGTCAATTCCATGACCTCCCAAAAAAAAATCCAGATTCCCAGCTCAAACTCTCTAGCGCCACCAACAGGTAACAGGAAGTGAGCTTATATCTCGGCAGCCCTTTAAGGGGTTCAAGATAAACTTGGTTCATGTGAGCACACTCCCCTCCAAGGAATGCACACCAACATTGGCGAGATTTGGGCCAAAGGGGGCGCTGCAGTTCCTTCTGTCGCCGTGGCAACTTTGGCAAGTTTACTGCTTGGCCCCGCATTGCTGCTTGCAGCTATATTTAAATTTTTAATCCAACATATTTCCCCTTTAAGGAAATTATCAGGGTAGCATGTTGGCCCATAGGCTTAGGGAGTGATGCTGAAAAAGATCCCTGTGGGGCTGAATTGACTGTCTCTGTTGAGGTGTGGAGGTTTGAAATATGTGATATGTCCGAAATGGTGCACTTGTGCACTTCAGCCACTATGTGTCAGTGCATAATGCGCTCACACCGAAAATTCATTGCACTTGTAACGGAGGCGTGGAACATTGGTAAACCTCCCTCCGATAGCCTCATACAGTCTCGTGCCGTTTGGCCAAGAGACTAGTCTCTTGGCCCAGCTGTATCGTACTGTGTCTCCCATTGCCGGACCATTGTAGTTGACGAGGTCACACGTTCGATCCCCGAGGGGGGTGAACAGGTGCAAGATGACCTCCATCACACACTGAAAGTCCATACTTTCCCTTGACACTATACGCACTAAAGACCTCAGTGCACTGTGTCCACTATGCACCGACACAAGTGCATCATTTGAGACACAAAAATGGTGTCTGAAATATAGCTCACAAGCAAGTTACATAGTTTTGGTAGCTCCTACACAGCGCCGTTTGGCAGACCAGGCAGTTGCCTAGTAGGGCCCCAACCATTGAGAGTAAATAGAAGGCCCCACCACATATGCCCATTTTAAGGGCCCCCAATCAGTTGGTTCTGCCTTGGTAAAAATCGGAGAAAGCAATTCAAAAGGGCCCCATGTCCATATTTTGCCTAGGGCCCCCAAAATGGGTGAACCACCACTGCTGCCCCTCCATTTGGCACCTCTATGGCCCTGTAAGGATGAGTGCAGATTTTGGACTGAACCATAGACTTACTCTGGCATACACAAGGAAAAGGCAGCACAGTACAGTACAGTACAGTACAGTACAGTACAGTACAGTACAGTAACTACACAGGTCTTCATGACACCTCCTTCATCCTCTGACAACGTCTTGTGGTCCAAATGTGTCCCGTTTTAGAGATATTGCCATGTCAAATTTAGAGTAACTACAATAGCCAATGTAATACCAATACTTTGAAGGCCTTTTTCTCGGTTTCAGTGTTGGCATAGTTATAGAACTGTATGGCAGTATTGTTCTGTCTACTGTCAATGTCCTGGGCACTTACTACACTCAATAGGGTCTGCATTATGTAGCCTATATATTTATAAATATACATACGTATATTACTGCTCTCTATCAGGTCTATATTAGGCTGCATGTATACTGCTGTATTCTGTATTGACCCCATGCTCTGTACTTGCTTGAATGTCCTAATTGTAAATCACTTTGGATAAAAGAGTCAGCTAAATGTAATGCAATTTAATTTAATGTTCTGTTTAGATTTCACAGTGGTTCACAAGCACCCTTCCCGTAGCCTGATAATGCACGCCGTACCACCAGTGGCACACTGTAATATTCATTGAAAGGTTAATTACCATGGTACTATACAGCAGATGTATAACACTGTGTTTTAATGGGCTAAGTCAGGGGTGTCAAACATACGGCCCGCGGGCCGCATCCGGCCCGCCAGAGGGTTCCATCCGGCCCGGAGAAAAAACTTTAAAAAAAACGTTAAAAAAAAAAATGTTTTTTTTGTTTTGTTTTTAACTTTTTTTTTTTTTTTAAATGAAATAACCGAAATGCGCAATTACGCACAAAATCGAGACCTGCATGACATTAACCCAATGGTCCCTCTCTTATACTGTATATATGTAGTAAAGTGCACATCACACTTCTATTATAAATGGTGAATTTGTACTGTAACAGGCATTTGATAAAGCTCATATATTATAGACCTCATATATAGAGATAAAATGTTAATATTTCTTATTCGTATTGTATTGGTATTGGTTGTAATTAAATAATAAATATAATTGGATTTGTATTGGTTCCTATTAAGCTGAAACTGGAAACGGGATGTTAGAATGAGTGAAAATGCAGGAAATTACATCTAAGAAATAAAAAAAATTCTGGGGGAAAACCCCCAGACCCCCTACCAAAAATAGCTGTCCCTTATTTAATTAATTGACGGTTATCAATGAATGAATGAAGTCAAGGAAATTTTGCATAGGATTATCAGTATTGCATTGCTTTCTACATATTCAACACACTTAAAACGTGATAGCACTGAAAACTAATCCTCTGCTTTACGTTTTTTTTTTTGGCGATGATGTTAGTAATGCGGCCCGCTTGAGGTCCACATGGGTTGTATGCGGCCCCCGGACCAAAATGAGTTTGACACCCCTGGGCTAAGTAGTGCGCTGTTGATCAGCACAGGTTCAGAGGTCGGGTCCACGCCTTCATCCAACCCATGGCTGTAGGCCCCATGAGCGATGATACACTGTCCCACTACACCGCCTCTCAGTATCGCATCTCATCATCACATCTCACCATTGCATCTCATCACCGCATCTCATCACCACATCTCACCACATCTCACCACATCTCATCACCACATCTCACCACATCTCACCACATCTCATCACCACATCTCATCACCACATCTCACCACATCTCACCACATCTCACCACATCTCATCACCACATCTCATCACCACATCTCACCACATCTCATCACCACATCTCAAGATTCAAGATTCAAGATTATTTTTATTTGTTCCGCAGGAAATTTGTCTTGGACATCACAAAGCTGCTGCATACAACACATAACACATAACTCCCAACACCTAACAAGAAACAACAAAACAAAACAAAACACACATAACAAAAGATAGACTCAATAAATAAATCAAAGTGCAGTACTGAAGTGCATAATGGGTGTATCCACACAGCATCACAGCATTACTAGGTAGATGTTAGTTAGCGGCTTGAATTTAGTAGATTAATAGATGTAGGGACAAAAGAACATTTATACTTGTTCAGAAAGTTTTTTTGCTTTTAACTGGGACTCTATATCGTCTGCCAGAAGGGAGCTGTTCATACTCAGAGTGCAAAAAGTGTGTGGGATCTTCAATTATTTTCCTAGCCTAAGCACCGACTCCTCATATATTACTTGTAGGGTGGGGTGCTCCCTCACCCCCACCACTTTTAACGCAGAGTGGGTCAGTCTGTTGATTTGTGACTTAACTTTGACTCTAACAGTAATGGCATATCGTAGTACACTCTCTACAACAGTGCGATAAATAAGAAGCATTAGCCCTTGTTGCACACCAAACACCCTGAGTCTACACAAAAAGTGGAGCCGCCGCTGGATCCTGGTACCCACATTATTCACATGTGCATTCCAAGACAGTTTGTTGTCAAAGTACACACCCAGGTATTTATAGTCTCAACCTGTGCAATGTTGGTGTTGCAAATAAAAAATGGAGCGTGATCCCCCACCTGGTTGGGGTCAAAGACCATTTCCTCTGTTTTTTTTGCGTTAACAGTGAGGTGATGGTCCTCACACCCCTGGACAAAACGGTTGACCTCTTGCTTGTAAACAGAGGTATCAGCCTCACCATCTAACAGACACAAGATGGCAGTGTCATCAGAGAATTTAATACATGATGAAACCATGGGGTGACTGTTGATGCAGTCGTTCGTGTATGCTGTAAACAAAGGAGGTGAACTCACACATCCTTGTGGAACTCCCGTATTTATTGTTTTAAACTGACATGTTGTCTGGTTCACACTGACCTGTTGTGTCCTGTTAGTTAAAAATGACACGAATGGGTTAACAGACATATGTTTGAGCTTGCTTAGAAGGATGTGTGGCTGCATGGTGTTAAAAGCAGAGCTGAAATCGATAAACAGTAATCTGGCATAAGCCTTGGGGTTCTCAAGCTGTTGCAGAATTGAGTGTGATATGGAAAGAATTGCATCTAATCATCAGTGCCCCTGTTGACCTTATAGGCATACTGACATGGATCAAACCTTGTAACCTGGATTTCAGTTTTCCCACCATCAACTTCTCTAAGCACTTGACTACAATGGAAGTCAAGGCTACCGGTCTATAGTCATTGTTTTCTTGAGGGACAGCCTTTTTGGAGAGGGGGATGATGGTCGCCCTTTTCCACAGAGATGGGACGGTGTGGGAGTCCACACACCTTTGATAGACAGGGCCCCAGGCTGGAGTAAGCTCTTCTCACAACCGCATCTCACCCTTCATTTCATCACCACATCTCACCACATGTCACCACATGTCACCACATCTCATCACATCTCATCACCACATCTCACCACATCTCATCACAGCATCTCACCACATCTCACCACATGTCACCACATCTCATCACCACATCTCATCACCACATCTCACCACATCTCATCACCACATCTCACCACATCTCACCACCACATCTCACCACATCTCACCACCACATCTCACCACATCTCACCACATCTCATCACCACATCTCACCACATCTCACCACCACATCTCACCACATCTCATCACATCTCATCACCACATCTCATCACCGCATCTCACCACATCTCACCACATCTCATCACCACATCTCACCACCACATCTCATCACCACATCTCACCGCATCTCATCACCACATCTCACCACATCTCATCACCACATCTCATCACCACATCTCACCACATCTCATCACCACATCTCACCACATCTCATCACCACATCTCACTAACGCATCTCATCACCACATCTCATCACCACATCTCACTAACGCATCTCACCACCACATCTCACCACATCTCACCACATCTCACTAACGCATCTTATCACCACATCTCACCACATCTCATCACCACATCTCACCACCACATCTCACCACATCTCATCACATCTCATCACCACATCTCATCACCACATCTCATCACCGCATCTCATCACATCTCACCACATCTCATCACATCTCATCACCACATCTCATCACCACATCTCACCACATCTCATCACCACATCTCATCACCACATCTCATCACCGCATCTCACCACATCTCATCACCACATCTCATCACCACATCTCACCACATCTCACCACATCTCATCACCACATCTCACCACATCTCATCACCACATCTCACCACATCTCATCACCACATCTCATCACATCTCATCACATCTCATCACCACATCTCACCACATCTCATCACATCTCACCACATCTCACCACCACATCTCACCACATCTCATCACCACATCTCACCACATCTCACCACCACATCTCATCACCACATCTCATCACCACATCTCACCACCACATCTCACCACATCTCATCACAGCATCTCACCACATCTCATCACCACATCTCACCACATCTCATCACCACATCTCACCACATCTCATCACCGCATCTCACCACATCTCATCACCACATCTCACCACATCTCATCACCACATCTCACCACATCTCACCACATCTCACCACATCTCATCACCACATCTCATCACCACATCTCATCACCACATCTCACCACATCTCACCACATCTCATCACCGCATCTCACCACATCTCATCACATCTCCACAGTACTCTCCTGCATGGGGGGGGGGTTCCACAGTACTCTCCTGCATATGGGGCTCCACAGTGCAATACCCCTCCCACCGCCCTCACCCCCCATATAGATATACTGTTCCCTTGGATGATGAACTGTAGATCATCCCGTAGATGAGCTGTTGGAGACTGCACCGTTGGTATCGGTGGCGTAGGACTATTAGGTTGAGCGAGTCACTTTTTCCAGGAGCCTGGAAATTGAGGTGTGCAAAATAGAGAGCAGAGAGTAGTCCTTTCAGTGCATTATTTATATTTGATAGCAGGTTTTTTCAGCTGCTGGAGGCCGGCTAAACCCTGTCATATAATAGTGGCCTTGAGGCTTTCTGTGAAATCCCATTAACTGGGCTACATGCGGCTGAAAAGGAGTATGGATATAGCCTGGTTTTACGTAGTTACACTAGGATGATTTAGTGAAAGAAAAAAAATCTGTCAAGTCAGAGGTTAAATGTGAGCTATTAAGAGCCACTATTTTCTGAAAAAATGTCTTCAGAAAAATCACATAAACATTTAAACATTATATGTAGCACCATGATCATACACAAATTTTAGCCTGATAAACCAGCCTAAATGGATTGGATGTCTAATGCAGGCAATGAATGCAGGCAAAACATTTTGCCGTCCAGCAGTTGGCGCTGGTTTTCCAGGCTACACCAATTTGTCATAAATTACTTGAACAGCAGCTGCATTGCTACTTGTTGTAAAATAATATATGATTTAGCACTGTTCGAATGTTTGCACTGTTACACTTGGGTAGCACTTTTATTTATTTTCTAAAAATGCAATAAAAGGACACTATTTCATCGGCATCCAAGGTGTGTGAGTTCCCCTTACTTGATCCTATAGATTACCTATTGTAAACTACGCACTCACCAGATATCAAGAGAAAAGGCGCTGTAATTCCTTTTGAAAAATCATGTATATGTAACTGTAATGTGATCATTGTCACCTGAAACCACTAGATGTTCAATGACAAATGTATGTGTGTGCTATATTGTTAATATACATTATGAAATGATGTACAGTATGTAAATGAAATTATGTATAATGTCTTGTGTATTCTGTATTTATGTATGTATGCTACTGGACGACTTAATTTCCCTCGGGATTAATAAATGCTACTCTGCACTGTATACTCTCCACTCTACTCATGTAGGCCTACATGTAAATGTAACCTGGAAAACACTCGATGCTGCTCCACAACGCCGCCTACCGGCAGCATCGGTCATCACAAGGCGCTGTCCGTGGTGCTGGAACCCCCCTGGACAGGTGGGCCTGCCTACAAAGATAGCCTGCTGATCGATGTAGCGCTTTAAAACCGCCATTTATTAAAAGAAAGACAAGAGATAACTTAAGACCCGAGTCATAAATGTAAGATATAAAATACTTGCGCATAGAAGCAGTGCCTTCATTTGAACAGATTGCCTTCATAAGATTTTAAATAGAACTTGAATTAATAATTCATGCAGCAGCATAATGGCCGAAGGGACAGCTAGAATGAATTTTTGCCTCCGTGCCTTAAAAGTTACAGAATAATGGTAGTGCTGCAGGGGCTGTAAACCGACGACCAGTGCAGAGGGACTGCAGTGCTCTTTTAAGATATGTTGTATTTTATATTTAAGGAAAAAAGGCAGAACAGTGTAATTTCTCTGATGTTGGGGCTCAGGATGTATTTGGAAAAGGCAGCACGACTTCCTCTCGGTGATAAACACCATCACGCAGGGGCAAATGAATCATTTTCCATTAGATTTGTAATGTTTCTTCCAGTGTGCATCATTCCCACAGTTTGCTCTCGGAATTGGCCCAAAGAGTGAGCATGCAGGGGGGTGGCGGTGTGTGTGTGTGTGTGTGTGTGGGGGGGGGGGGGGGGGGGGACTGGACTACTGAGCGAGTGAAACTGAACACATCCCCACAGCATCCAGCAAGCAGAGCCGCCGTAATGAACGACTTCTAATAGCTTTTCCAATCTATCGCCAGTGCAGGTAAATTAGGTTTCTGAAAGACCCGGGAAATAATATGGCATTTCAAACCACCTCGTTTTATTTTGCAGGAAACTAAAACGATTATATGAACTTCCCCTGGGCTTTCTGGAAATTGACATTTAAACAAGAAAATAAGGGGAAATAGAACCTAGGCAGAAAAAGACTGAAAGAGTTGAATTTTAAACGGATGGTAGCAAATGCACGCATTTCCCTATTCCACTGTCATGGAATGTCAACGTGAACACAGCTTCCTCCCTTTTTTGAAAGAGGGAAATGCAACAGCAGCAAACCAGAACTAATCTCTTTTTTATATGCAGAATGGATATATTCCACAGTTTTGTCACATGTTTTTTTTGCCACTGGGCCATCCTCGGATGGTAAGCCTCTTTCTGCACAAGCGCGTTAAAATATACTACTCAAAATCCCTGGGCGTCATGTGCTTCAGGCTAACGTCGTAGTGTGTTAGGCCTACAAGACCCTGATATATATGCATATCATTATAACCACACACAACCCACTCCTTTAACTTTGCATTAAACTAATAGACTTCAATAGTTTTATTAATTGTAAACATGACATGAGCCAAAAAGGATGCATGGTAACAGCAACATTGTTTTAAAATTATATCTAGGCTTATCTTATAGCATACACCAAGCTACACCATTTTTTGTTAACAGTACATACTTTACAACAGTGCAACAGACAAAACCCTGAAATAGAGTCCTTACCAGGCTAACCAAGCCAGATAAAATAAAAAGAGACCCGATGCTGTTGAGAATGATGGATCGTCCCTCGCCTAAATGGGAACAGACCAGGCAACTGGCTAACGCATGGTGGTGGAAGTGGGGAATGAATCGGTTAGAAATAGAAGCACTCGTGGGGTATAGACTTCTGAGACACAATTAGAACCCACAGTTCCCAACTAACCCTGAAATAATGAAATTAATCATTAGCTAACCTAAATAAATATTTTAAAAAAACACAAACTGCCGTATTAGTTGCAAACAATGGGGCATAGCCACTGAGGCAGTCTGGCCATTTAGCCATTCCCTAGAGACGAATGTGCCTCGGACCTAAAACGACAAGCTCGGTAGATTACAGAGACTGTGAAGTAATTTGATGATCTTAATGATGTTATTAATAAGATATGAGGGGGGGGCAGGATTCTCTGCTCCTCCATAGCCCATTTAAGGGTCCAAAATAGATGTTGCAGAATGATGCCTTTCACTTTAAAAATAAATCGATGCGCATGTATTCTGTCTATCAGATGGCTACTCTTGCGTAAACAATACGACTGTAATGAACTGAGACCGATCCAAACGCATGTTGATGGATTGATATTAAAGCACCCTTACTGTGTGTCTGTGTGTGTGTGTGTGTGTGTGTGTGTGTGTGTGTGTGTGTGTGTGTGTGTGCGTGCGTGCGCGCGCGCGCGCGCGCGCGCGTTTGCGTGCGTGCGTGTGTGACGTTGCAGTCTGGTCCCAAGCTGCTCTCTCTGCTCTGTTCTGTTCTCATCTCATCGCGCGGTCCCGTCTACTAGTCGCGGCACCCGCCTCGCTCTGAGCTCTGAGCGCGAGCCGAGCGAACGGAGTTCAATTGACGAGCCCTCAGATCGTCGTTCACCTTCCTACGAGACGGTTGGCAATTGCAAAAAGCGGAGTGGGAAAACCCAAAAGCTTCAAACAGTGACAGTGAGAGTTATCAAGCGCGAGGAAGGCATCCAGGGAGACCTTCACGGGCAGGGCAGGTCATCGGTACCTTTACAGATTCGGGCATCATGGAGAGGCGCGTATTACCGTTGGTGCTGATTTTGGTGGTTTTCGGGCAGTGCGGCATCCTCCTCGCTGGTAAAGGTAAGTAGTGATATGCGAACTTGCAATCAGTGCTCCACATATCGTGAGAAGTAGAGAGGAAAAAGAATCTGCTGCCACACGGATGTCTATTTTTTGTGATTTATTTGATCAGTGCATTCGGACTAAACGTTTGGACATGCGTCTTTCATCTGAGTCCTCGGATGTAGTGATATGAGAACTTGCAATCAGTGCAGCACATATCGTGGATTCGGTGGATACTCGTTCTTGCTCTCTCTCACACACATCAGCCTTCAGTAGCTCGCTGAGTTCACCGTTTCTTCTGTTTAAAACTGCGTGCGATAATAGAAGACACATTTACGCGACATCTCCCAAGAGTCTGTATCTCTGTTGCATCCAAAAACAACGATCTCTGTTTAAAAAAAATCCCTGTGAAGTTTAGATTTTGGATACATATGCAGTGAGATGGGTGTGTAGACGTATAACTGTCAATTCTCGATAGTGACATGTACACAGTGCATTGGACACTTCAGTATGTTGATCTTCGTGATAACCCTATGCGTTGGCCTCCGGACACAGCAAATGCTGAACTGCTTTTGCGAAAATGCTGATCGTTGCTGTGACTTCGGCTACATGTTTTATAATTTACATAATTTGCATTCGCAGTTCATACAGTAACCAAATTTGAATAATTGATACGAGCGCACTGTTCAATGAAGTGTTGACACTTTGCGTAGGCTATCATCAATGTTGCATTGGCACCCGGGGAGGGAGATAATGCTCATACTTTTCCACACGCCTGGCTCGTGTATTCTATTGTTTTTTTATGGTGTCATCATCGCTGTTTTGAGCTTGCCAACATAAGCATGGGCACATTTATTCGGGGGTGCAATCAATACTATACCACCACTCGAGTATTCTCCGCATATGAGAGAGAGAGAGACAGAGAGAGAGAGAGAGAGAGAGAGAGAGAGAGAGAGAGAGAGAGAGAGACGGCTGTTTATCACTTTGCTATTTTGGGCTCGTAGTAAACAACAAATACAGGGCACGGGCGTCTAAATGTCTAATTGTGTCCCATGAGGGAATTACGAAGAAGAGAGGCCTTGGAAACGTCTGTGCGCGGTTGTGTTTGTCTGTCTACATTGAGCTGTTGTTGTTAGCAGACCTGCTAGCTCCACGTTTAGTGCTTGACAAATTTGAAAACTTCCTGGCAGTGTGTGCACCTCGGGAGTCTGTCAGAGGGAGTAGGGGGAATTGGGCGCCTTGTTTGCCTGCTAGTGCACAGGAGTGTGGCGTAATATCATAGCAACACAACAGAGATGAAAAGCACAGAGTTGAAAAGAGTCTAACTTGACTGTTTTTTGGTGTATCACAACAAACTGAGAGCTTGGCATGGTCTTACATCTGAGGTGTAGATTTGAATGTACCCCAAAGCAAAACTGAACACACACACACACACACACACACACACACACACACACACACACACACACAGAGGAAGACTGCAATACTTTGTACTACTCACACGGCCTACTTGCTTGAGTGGGCAGTCGTGATGATTACCATTATGCTTCCCTCGCCTTGGGCTTTGTTGTTTTCAGTAGGCTGCTACTGTGTAATTGACCACTTCAGCCATTTCTTATGTAGATACTCGAATCAGCGCTGTGCAGCTCTGCATCATTATCACACATTGTACAGTAGCGTATGGTCTCTTAATGGGCTTTTGTGCTAGCCAGCAGATATTCATCAAGCATGATTTTGTATTGATTAGGAAATAGCTGTGGAGTGCTGCTTCCACCCCACGCCTGCCTGCCTGCCTGTCTGTCCCCGTCTTGATTTCCTCATTCTTGGGTGATTGATTCGCATCACAGCATTCTTATCAAGGCGATGGAATGAGGAGATGGAAGCTGGCACCAGATGCCTCCAGTTGTTTCATGGACGTCACTCACTCACGGCACATACATGCACACGCACATGCACACAGGGGCGTAGCAGCAAATTGTGGGCCCTATGTACAATCAGCTCCAATGGACCCCCCAGCCATAAATACATAAATCAGACAGTGTATGGGCCTCCTATATATAAATGGGGCCCTGGTGACCCACTCATGTTTTACCCCCCTGTACAACACCCCTGCACGCACGCACTAATCGGTTAAAGCACCATAGCCTCAGCCATGCAGACTAGACGCTCGGCGATAAATTGCTGACCTCCAGGTCGACCTACAGCCATTAGCCAGGGTGTGACGGCCAGGAGCAGGCGGAGGAGAGGAGAGACGAGAGCGTGGACGCAGTGAGAGACGCACATCACCAGGGAGACAGGCACTGAGGGAAGAAGCACGTGGGGATGGGGATGGATTGACGGGGTGGGGGCAGGGATGGACTGGGATCTAGAAGAGGCCTGGGCATTTAATATAGGCCTATCTAGACTCTGGCTGAATCCACTGTCTATTGATGATGGACCAATGCCTCCCCCTCTACATTGTGGGGTAATCCCCAGGAAAACCAACAACAACAACAACAACAACAATAACAACAATTTTAATTCCATACTACTGTATATCTTGACTGTTTATTTTGACTATGGACCATTGGGCCTCACTGAGGGCCAATCCAAAGGGAAAAACAACAACAACAACAGTATCGGCCCCCGGGGACTACCGGTCCACTGGGGAAATGCCCCCTATGCCAGAATACCAGTGCAGGCCTGGGTGGGAGTTGGGGGAGGAGGAGGAGACGTGGTGCTTGTGTGCAGATGAAAAGCTACAGTGCAGAGGGGAAGGCTGTGGTGACAGGCAGGAAGAGAGAGGAGAAGAGAGGACACAAAGGCACGCAGAGATTTATGGATGCTGCCTCCACACATAGGCCACGTCATTATCCCAGCGGCACTGGAGTTATGGGAGCCGGGGGTCGGCAACGGCTGCATGCCGAGGAACACTGTGGCAACACCAGGAATGCAAGGAGCAGGGATGGGAGACAGCAAAGGAGGAGAGAAGAGGATACAGAGGAGAAGAGAGGAGGAGACAGAGGAGTAGAGAGGAGGAGACAGAGGAGAGAAGAACAGAGGAGTAGAGAAGAGGAGACAGAGGACAGGAGGAGTAGAGAGGAGGAGACAGAGGAGTAGCGAGGAGGACAGAGGAGTAGATAGGAGTAGAGAGGAGGAGAGAGGAGGAGACAGAAGAGTAGAGAGGAGGAGGAACCCTGTGGCAACAACAGGAATGCAGGGAGCAGAGGAGGAGAGAAGAACAGAGGAGTGGAGAGGAGGAGACAGTGGAGAGAAGAACAGAGGAGTGGAGAGGAGGAGACAGTGGAGAGAAGAACAGAGGAATAGAGAGGAGGAGACAGAGGAGAGAAGAACAGAGGAGTAGAGAGGAGGAGACAGAGGAGTGGAGAGGAGGAGACAGGACACAGGACAGAGGAGTAGAGAGGAGGAGGGCAAGTTGAGAGGAGGAGACAGAGGAGTAGAGAGGAGGAGACAGAGGAGTAGAGAGGAGGAGACAGAGGAGTAGAGAGGAGGAGACAGAGGAGTAGAGAGGAGGACAGAGGAGTAGAGAGGAGACAGAGGAGTAGAGAGGAGGAGACAGAGGAGTAGAGAGGAGGACAGAGGAGTAGAGAGGAGTAGAGAGGAGTAGAGAGGGGGGGCAGTTGACAACATAGAGGAGTTCAGAGGGGGAGGTGGTGTGACAGGGCCCCCTGAATTATGGAGCACCGGAGCACTCAATGGGAGCAGGGCCCCCCTGAGATACAGACTAGGAGGCCACTCTACAGGATCAGGGCCCCCTGAGCTACAGACTAGGAGGCCATACTACAGGAGCAGCCTCTCTGGGCCTATTCAGGTCGACTGAGAACCGTGCCGGTGCCCGTTCCTGCACCTAATCGCGGAACAGGGCCACTCCACAAGGGCCTTCCTGAGGTGACTAGGAGGCCACTCCACAGGGCCTTCCTGAGGTACAGGCCACTCCACAGGGCCTCCCTGAGGTACAGGCCACTCCACAGGGCCTCCCTGAGGTACAGACTAGGAGGCCACTCCACAGGGCCTTCCTGGGTTACAGGCCACTCCACAAGGCCTCCCTGAGGTACAGGCGAGGAGACCACTCCACAGGTTGTCCTCAGCCATAGAGCACAGCAGCATACCACAGCACGTCCTCAGATGCACAGTACAAAAGCATGTTTTGATGAAAGGTTCACACGTCATCATGCCAATGAATGAATGAACAGCAAAAAAAATGAAATTTCGTGAAAGAAGAAAAATCCAAAGGAGTGTGCGAACCTTTTTTTTTCTCTTCAAAATGCGTCATCATTTTTGTTGTTGTTCAGCACCAGGGATTGTGCCCAAGCTACGCTTGTCTCTGACGCCGGTTTACCGACCACCACCTTGACAATTAAATGTTCTGTGGGAAACACTGAGATGTGTAGTGCAAGAGCATGCTAAAAGCAGCAGACCACTGGGACAGTACAGACACAGTGCAAGGTCAGACTGGGAACTAAGTGCGCGCATGTGGGTGTGTGGGTGGGTGTGTGTGTGTGTGTGTGTGTGTGTGTGTGTGTGTGTGTGTGTGTGTGTGTGTGTGTGTGTGTGTGTTGTACAGATAAGGGACACAGTACAGAGTTTCCTCTGCTACAGAGACGCAAAGGGGCAAAGCTAGAGGCATTAGACATGATGCCGTATGTGGGGAATTTGAATTGTGGTCAGTTAGACTGGACTTGCAGAGTCTCTGAGATGCCATTAGGCTGTATACTGTACATGGGCTTCCCCTTTGTAAACATTCCTGTCTGCGTGCACAGTCAGGGGTCCCTCTTCAAACCTCTGATTGTTGGAAACTGCTGTCACTCAAACAATGAGCTCACATGGTTGGCTGCTTAGCATCTTGCCCCTCCCAACAGCACAAATGTTTGTAAACAGGAAACACATATGTATAGAGGAGACAACAATGTCAGACTTTACACAACAGTTTATGAAAAAGCAGACATAACGGTAAGATTTTCAATTGGTTCAGGCAGAATGATGTTTTTTTCAACCCCTTTGCACAGAGCCTCTGTTATAACCTTACAGTCACCAAAATTGTAATGACCACGTCTTTATCTGTTACTTAAGGCTCTCGGTAATGTCATAGCAATGTTGTTATGGTGTATATTCAACAGTTCAAAGTTCCATGCACAGCTCCTAGGTGCTGGTAGATTCAGGAATGTTCAATACTTCAAAAGAAGGAAGTCTACCACTAGTCTACCACTTTCATGACTTTATGCTCGTTTATAGAGCGAACAACGCGTTTCGATTCAGT
>NC_085879.1:49388063-49398063 GCF_034702125.1 Engraulis encrasicolus
AAAAGGGGGGAACTTAGGACCCTTTTGTCAAAAAAAGGGATTTATGGTCCCCGCTGCTTCCAAGAAGACTGCTGCCGCATGGCAAAGCGCAGGTTGTTGTTGCACTTCCGACAGGTTAGGTTTAGGGATAGTTTTGGTCAGGGCACACATTTACAACTCAGAAACATTGCATTACTGACAGGTTAGGTTTAGGGATGGTTTTGGGAAGGGCACAATTTGAAAACTCGGAAACATACAATGCGGGGAACATACAGCCTTTTTTTTTTAGAAAAAGAGTCCCAAGTTCCCCGGTCCCATGCAAAGACAGGGGGGCATGGGACCGGGGGAACATATAGGGTGCATCCCAATATGTGACCTTGCCTCCTCCACTTGTGCTTGTCTCCTCGCCCCGCCTCCTGGCCCCTCCTCCATGGAGAAAACGATAAAGTTTCCCAGCTGTCAGCCTAGCCACAACAACTTTTGAGGGACTGTTTTTCATTCACCATAACAATTGCAAACGAGAAAAAGACTCTACAATTGAGCTTTTGCAAGATATTGAAATATAATGCTGTTGTCAGTGATGTCATCATGACGAGAAGCGAGTGGAGGAGGCAAGTGGAGGAGGCAAGGTCGCATATTAAGATGCACTCATAGGACCCGATTCCACAGTGTGTAGATGTGTGTTATGGCTCCAGTGATCCCATGGCCTTGGCAGAGGTTTGGACTCTCTGGGTGTGTTCCAATATGCAACCTTGCATCCTCCCCATGTGCTTGTGGCCTCGCCCCGCCTCCTGGCCCTGCCTCCGTAGAGAAAACAATAAAGTGTCCTCGCTGTCAGCCTAGCCACAACAACTTTTGGGGGAAAGTTCTTCATTCACCATCCAGTTTGCAAATGAGAAAATTACTTTACAATTGAGCTTTTGCGAGATACTGAAACAAAATGCTGTTGTCAGTGATGTCATCATGACATATTACTTCCTGGTTCGAGGCCACAAGCACAGGTGGAGGATGCAAGGTCGCATATTGGAACGCACCCCCTGAGTACTGGTGGCCTCACGTTTTGCTGACGCCCCGCGGCGCCTCCGTGGGGAAAACAATGACGTTTCTCCACTGTCAGCGTAGCCACAACAACTTTTTGGGAGACTGTTCTTCATTCACCATCCCGATGGTAAATGAGAAAATGACATTAGAATTGAGTTTTTTCAAGATATTGAATTAAACTTCTGTTGTCAGTGACATCATCACGAGGGCACAAGAAGGCAAGTGAGCAAATGAGTGAAAGTGAAAGCGAAAGTGAAAGCCCATTGGGAAACTCCAACTCCCATTGTCATTGTGACACAGCACTCCACAGCACACAAGTGAACACTGCACACTGCACACAACGAAATTGCATTTATGCCTCACCCGTGCAAGCCCTCAGTGGCGCCCCATGGGGAGCAGTGCGGTGGGACGGTACCATGCTCAGGGTACCTCAGTCATGGAGGAGGATGGGGGAGAGCGCTGGTTGATTACTCCCCCCACCAACCTGGCGGGTCGGGAGTCGAACCCCGCAACCTCTGGGATGCAAGTCTGACGCCCTAACCACTCACCCATGACTGCCCTATGAGAATGGGAGTCCGCATATTAGAAAGAACCTTCTGATCGTATCTAGCTCATTCATTCATTCATTCATTCATTCATTCATTCATTCATTCATTCATTCATTCATTCATTCATTCATTCATTCATTCATTCATTCATTTCTGCTTGGCATTTTTCATCTGGTTGAATTGGACAAGTAAAATCCAAAATAAATTTGGAAAATGTGGTACCGGATTATATCTGATTAATCTATTTTGCCATCACTGTCCATAATCTGAAAATGTTCCACAAACCTAATATACGGTAGCATGCAACACCCCCATCTTCTCTCACTAATGGAACAGGCGATCACAGTCAATGCCCCCCCCCCCCCCCCCAGCTATCCCATTACCCCCCTACCTCCCTCACAAACACACTGCTGGCGGATGTCCCCTGCCAGTGAGGTTTGTGTGCGGTCGCTCTGCCTGTCGGTCGCTCTGCCTGTCAGGGGGAAGAGAAGGCTTCCTGTAAGGGAGGGGAGGAGAGGAGAGGAGAGGAGAGGAGAGGAGAGGAGAGGAGAGGAGAGGACAGGAGAGGAGAGGAGAGGAGAGGAGAGGAGAGGAGAGGAGGGGAGAGGAGGAGGGGAGGGGGGAGGAGAGGAGATGAGAGGAGAGAAGAGGAGAGGAGAGCAGTGGAGAGGAGGGGAGAGGAGTGGAGTGGAGAGGAGGAGAGGAGAGAAGAGGAGAGGAGGGGAGGAGAGGAAGAGGAGAGGAGAGGAGAGGAGAAGAAGAGAGGAGAGAGGAGTGGAGAGTGGAGGGGAGGGGAGGGGAGAGGAAAGGAGAGGAGAGGAGAGGAGGGGAGAGCAGAGGAGAGGAGAGGAGAGGAGAGGAGAGGAGAGGGGGCGAGGAGAGGAGAGGAGAAGATGAGAGGAGAGGAGAAGAGAGGAGAGGAGAGGAGAGGAGAAAGGAGAGGAGTGGAGAGGAGAGGGGAGGAGTGGAGAGGAGAGGAGAGGAGAGGAGAGAGGAGGAGAGAGGAGAGGAGAGGAGGAGAGAGGAGAGGAGAGGAGAGAGGAGAGGAGGAGAGAGGAGAGGAGGAGAGAGGAGAGGAGGAGAAAGGAGAGGAGAGAGGAGAGGAGAGGAGGAGAGAGAAGAGGAGAGGAGGAGAGAGGAGAGGAGAGAGGAGAGGAGAGGGGGACCACCATGCAGCACTGGGCTGGCTAGGACATAACAGAGTTGGATAGCATCACATCCTGTATATATATGACATCCTTTGTGTGTGTGTTCGTGTGCGCGTGTATGTGCGTGTGTGTGTGTGTGTGTGTGTGTGCGTGTGTGCGTGCGTGTGCACGCGGAAGGCAAGCATGCATGTGTGTGTGCGTATATGTGGGGTGACCCTATCTGTTTATTAATGTCTTGAGTTGTGGTACTTCCTCCCTCCCACCATGTGTCCATGGCAACAGAAGATACACAGTCGCTAGGTGGGATGGTAGTACCACTGCCCTTTTAGAACAGCCGTGGCACTCCTATTGACCCGTTCAGAATCAATGTCCTCATGAATGCGTGCGCATCCTTGACTCAAACACACCAGAGATGTTCTAAGGGTATTACGAGAGAATCCACTCTTCCGGGTGGTACTGCAATCTAGGAGGACTGCAGACTCCATTCAGAATGAATGGGTTGCGCTCTCTGGACAGTGGAGCCTAGGTGAACTGCAGGCATGGGTGAAATAGGGAGTGGGGAGGCTGTATGTAAAACTGGCTGTGATCACACACACACGAACAGACAGTGCCGACCCTAAAGAGAGAAGCCCTGCCTTCCTGAAGCGTGTACATTGATAAAAAATACAGATTCCGAAAAGTCCACTTGTTATGCTGTTTTGAGAGGGAAGAGGCAGTTCCAGAAGCATAGGAGATGTTTGTTGTTACAAAACATTTAACTACTGACTGGACTGAGGACATCATCAGGAATGCCCATGCCTGTGGTACCCACTGCATATCTGAAGTTACCGTGATCATCCGTTTTCTTATTTCGGAAAAAAACACCTGGCTAGTTTCTATACAAATGAATGGTGCATGGTCGATTGTGCTCCAATGATGCACACACAACCAAATTACGTCATATCTTTACAAACAGTAAACGGGTTAATTAAGCCCCATTGTGTCGGCTTTATTGGCTGCAGTTCCACCAGAATTCCATTAGGGGCCTCGATGTAGATCAAAATGAATAGGGCCCAATGGAGCTAGATGCTAAAGATGATTAATTTCACTCAAGTCTCCTCAAGAGCGCTCAGATTTGAATGTCCTTCTGGAGACTTCAACAAGGGTTTTACATCAAAAGTTTAATAAAAGAAGTACATATGTCCGTTTGATTTTTTACAGGGGGAGTCTTTATTGCTCACAACGCGCTAGCATATTCTGCTAAGTGTGTGATGTCATAGACACTTAAAATAACTTTTTAAGCATAAGCGTGGCTCCAAAAATCTAAAACCCAGCCGTGGGTGTTTTGTATACATACTCTTTCGGAAACAACAGTCGAATGACAAGAGAAATAATGACTACATATTGAGATAAAGGTACCATAGGGAGTATTGCACCATAGGACTCCATGCATTCTGAACTCCAAGTTGAGTGTCACACCAGCCCCCACGTGGAAAGAGGAAGGAGCTACAACTAAAATCGCATTGTTTGGAAGTCGGAAATGCACTGTGAAAAAAATGGGCCCATTCGATTTACCATCAACGTCTACATGTGCATGCAGCCAGCAATGCATTCTGGATGAAAATGTTGCATAATGGTTAGATCTCCTTAGCCTGGCTCTCAGGTAGACCCTTCGTGCTTCGTGCATCTTCGTTAAACTTTGTGAGCTCGCACGAGGGTCTGGAAATCTTAGACGAGCCCGAACGGAATCAGATATTTCACAGCCTGTCCAATCAGAATCGCGGGGTGTGATCGCGGGGCGGGGTATACAAGTCAGTGGTTGAATTAGTACCTGATTGAAAAACAGCCACGTGAATTCTCCAATCAAGTTCAAGCTGTTTTGAACACACCTAAGCATTATCAATGTTTCAAATGGTTGATAACAACCATCGCGTGAGGACCAGGTTAAGATTTCCTGTCCGGACCTCCTGTTGCCTATCCCTGACTTAGAAGGTCTTTTGTTCCTGAGCAATCATCTAGCAGGCTTTTAAACAGCTGCTGAGTACTGTATTGTATGCTTTTATGATGGACTGTTCTTATTTCTTTTTAAATGTATTATGTATCTGTCTTGTCCTGCTGTTACAGGTATGTGTGTGTATGGACAGGTGGTAATCCATTTCCCCTTGGGGATTAATAAAGTCTCTCTCTCTCTCTCTCTCTCTCTCTCTCTCTCTCTCTCTCTCTCTCTCTCTCTCTCTCTCTCTCTCTCTCTCTCTCTCTCTCTCTCTCTCTCTCTCTCTCTCTTCTGCTTCTCAGGACTATGATACTGGTATGCCACCTCTGAGCTGTATTTGTTTCTGGCAATATCTGACCTTGTTAATGTAGACCAAATGATGGTTTATTAATTTAATAATTTCCTTTGACCGCAGGAAATGCATCTTCCAATGATGAACTTGATTAACTAAATGCTGCATCATGACCACTGCACTACATGGACTATGCTGGACTGCACTGTGTGTAGTACAGCATAACCTTGAGTATTTTGTATTTTACTATTATTATTATTATTATTATTATTATTATTATTATTATTATTATTATTATTATTATTATTATTGTTAAAGTGAAAGCCCATTGGGAATCTCCAACTCCCATTGTCATTGTGACACAGCACTCCACAGCACACAAGTGAACACTGCACACAACGAAATTGCATTTATGCCTCACCCGTGCAAGGGGGCAGCCCTCAGTGGCGCCCCATGGGGAGCAGTGCGGTGGGACGGTACCATGCTCAGGGTACCTCAGTCATGGAGGAGGATGGGGGAGAGCACTGGTTGATTACTCCCCCCACCAACCTGGCGGGTCGAAAGTCGAACCGGCAACCTCTGGGATGCAAGTCTGACGCCCTAACCGCTCACCCATGACTGCCCAACTGTTATTTATTAACTGTTATATATGACTGTTATTATTATGTTTTCTATTCCTTCCCCTATATGCTAAAAGTTCAATGTTAATTATCTGTCATCATTCCATCACTTCTTGTTACTGGTGTATCACTGGTCCATCACTGATGCATTTAAACTTTATATGCAATTCAGTATCCCGAATATGATCGGGATATTAAGTATACCGAATTTTCGTTTGAGCATAACACTTCAGTATCCCGAATAAGCCCTTATTCGGATACTGAGAAATCGGGATATGCTAGGTGGAGTATTCCGAAAGAAGCTGAGATACTGATGCATGTATACACCTTATCCGGAATACAGTGGCTTCCCATAGAACGCTGTTGCTGGTATGCAGGCTACACACATTTGAAGAGAATTCTATAACAGCCAAGAATGTAGACTGGGATATAACGTTCTGTGCAGGGGTGTAGTGTACTATTTTGAAGTGGGTATACTGTATATTTGAGTATTTTCTGTAGTGGGTATACTGTATATATTTGTGCTATTCCGCATAATGGATCAATCAATTTCAGGTGGGTATACTGAAATCCCTGACATTTTGAAGTGGGTATACTGCGTATACCTGCGTTCTACGTAGACCACACCACTGGGTCTGCGCTCATATAAACACATTATACAGAATATGATCATAACCGGGATATGCCTCATATTCGGGATACTGAACTGCACATAAACGCACTCAGTGTCACTCACTAATGTTAAAATTAGAGATGCACCGGATCCTGATTATTAGGATCCTGCTGGATACCGGATCCACTGTTTAAGATCCTGCTGGAACCGGAACCGGATACCAGATCCTACAAAAGGTTTGAAACATATAGTCTACTCGCACACTTGGGCCCTTTTTATTCTGGCTCAAACTATTGTTTAGACTCATTGGCTTATTGACACACTGCCCGCAACGGCTGCTTCCAAAGGGCTTTCACGCCATGCAGTGATTGGGGTTGTGAAAGACTGACTGAAAAGCCTAGGCTAGAGATGCACCAGACCCTGATTTTTAAGTAACATGCCGGATACTGTATCCACTCCTTAAGATCCTGCCAGACCCAGATCCTGTGAAAAACCCTATTATCTTGCCGGATCCGGAACCGGAACCGAATCCTGTGCATCTCTAGTTAAAATGTTCAGTGATTATTTATTACTTCATCATTTTACTGTTCTTGGAACATCGCTGTTACTTGTCCTGTCTTGCACTTTGATGTCAGTCTGTAAATGTCAGTCCTGTGAATGTCTGCTGTATGTCCTTATATAATATATAAAGAAAACTTAATTTCAATTTCTCGTATGACCTGTGCATATGAAGAAAATGACAATAAAAGCAGACTTGAACTAACTGTCTGCTAATGTTGTTAAACATTATGGTGTGAAGAGTTGCCACTTGCAGATCTTTCCTAGAAATGTTCATGCATGATCTATGCCACGGTACGTCATGCAAGGTGTGTGTGTGTGTGTGTGTGTGTGTGTGTGTGTGTGTGTGTGTGTGTGTGTGTGTACATGTGTGTCTGTGTACGTGTTTGTTTGTGTGTGCGCGTGTGTGTGCGCGTGTGTGTGTGCATGCGTGCATGCGCAGGGAAGCGACAGGGAAGGACAAAGGGGTCAGTTGTGCCAGGCCCAGAGAGATGGGATGGGGGTCATAATTGGGTCCTCATTACATTGTGTTACATTATGTAGGCTATGGGGTGGGGGGGCCTTTCAGACTATTTTGTCTCATGGGCTCCACCGCCAGCAGTTTGTGTGTGTGTGTCTGTGTGTGTATTTGTGTGTGTGTCTCTGTGTGCGTGTGCCTGTGTGATTGCATGTGTGTGTGTGTGTGCGTGTGTGTGTGTGTGTGTGTCTCTGTGTGTTTGACGTTTTTGAGTGAGAAAAGTTAATGAGTGCGTCTTAATATGGGACCTTGCCTCCTCCACTTGCCTCCTCCACTTGCCTCCTCCACTTGCCTCCTCGTCATGATGACATCACTGACAACAGCATTATATTTCAATATCTTGCAAAAGCTCAATTGTAAAGTCTTTTTCTCATTTGCAATTGCTATGGTGAATGAAAAACAGTCCCTCAAAAGTTGTTGTGGCTAGGCTGACAGCTGGGAAACTTTATTGTTTTCTCCACGGAGGAGGGGCTAGGAGGCGGGACGAGGAGACAAGCACAAGTGAGGAGACAAGGTCACATATTGGGATGCACCCAAGGTCATGTTGAAACCTTGGCTGTTGTAGGGCCAAGTACAACCAGCAGAGAGCGCCATTGCTTTGGTAAACCTTCCCCATGATGCTGCGTCCTTGCCCCGCCAAACCCTGTAGCCCCCTTTACCTCAACCACGCTGGCAGCCAGGGTGATACAGTATAAAGTCACTTCTTAAAACTAAAAATAGAGTTATGAATTAACAAAACAAAAGTTTTAAGCGCAGGCAGCATAATCTCCAAATCTGATTGTGTTTTGTAAGGCCCGCTGGTGTAGTTTTGGATCCCAGATGTCCCTGTCTGCCCATGTCGTTGGTTGAGAACAGATTACTAGACTAAGCAGCATAGAAACATTTTTTTTCTTTCTCCTGCGGCGGGTCTCTCAGTAGTTTATGTAACTACAGCTAATATCAACCCGAGTTTTAAAGCCGATTTATTTTTTGAGTGACGGCCGGGTGCGCAGAGGGAGCACAATGTTGTTACCTGCTACTAAAGGTCATTCAAGCAGTGTCACTGATCCTGAGTCAGAGAAAGCCATTCAGGCCTGCCACTTGAGGGGCAGCGCGCACTGGTCTCCGGTCAGTCAGAGCGCGATGCCGATGTCCCGCTCTCTATGAAAGGGGCGGGGGAGGGGCGTATCTGGAGACTATGTGGGCGTGGTTTTGCAGTGCGCCCCGCCGTCTCGTTCTAGGCTGACTGAAGTGGAGTTGGTGGACAGAGTCGCTAAACAAGCTCTGCAACAAGTGGCACCGATACAATCTCTCATAACGCACAACAACTATGGAACTCTGTCGTGCTTCGACGGCGACTTTGGGATAATTTCGTTCTATTTGGTGATTCCAAATCGTTACGCATCGCTTGTTTGTGCGCCTGAGCAGGTGAGTGGGGAAAGTTTCGCACTTTGATAAGTTCTGTTTGCTTTCTTGCAACACTAAACTATGATTATGCGAGGCGTCAGAGCGTGGGAACTGCGGCGCTCAGAGCTTTGTAAAGTTACGTCCAGAGGGGAAACTCAAGCTAATAAACAACGCTTGTTGTTAAGAGGTGGACAATAATTGACTTGCTTTGTCGTATATTTCAGCCTGGCTAACGCACGGCAGTGTAAACAGCAAACAGAGTTGCTGTGACTTGTCAGTCCTTGAGTGGCTGCAGTGCAGAAAGAACACCTGTTGTACCGAGCATCTTGGCTGTAGCTTGCAAGCTTGTCTTCGCAAAGTAACATAGGCCTATAGGTTGTTGATGTTGCTGCGGCGTTATTGAACAAAACGAAATGTTGTTACTTTGTTATTACAACTGGGTTATTATTAAAACAGCCGACCCTTCAACGTAGGCTAACTTTCACAGCTGCCGGAGGGGGCTGTAGTCTGAGAGAAATAGCCTAAAACACAACAGAGTCATGGCAAGTAAAGACAAGCTATAACGCTATCTGCTCTATCGCCTGCAAGTTTACTGAAATGGGAACGCTATCCGTCACAGCCAAACACGCAAAGAAATTAACTAACGGTGCGGCTGGAAACAATGTTGTGTTTTTTTTAAACTTGTTTTTCTTCAAGTAGTGCGACTTAGACCTAGGCTACTGTGGTCTCGTAGTAGCCTAATAGAGGTCTTATACAAGTAGCCTATCCATAAAGTCACAGCCAAACACCACACTTTCCCCCCTTCAAATATTGCGGCTTACTGTGGTCTCATAGTAGGCCTACCGAGGGGTGTTAGGCCTATAGCAGCACCAAGTCCCTGTGTGAGTGAGTGAGATAGAGAGAGTATGCTGCCTTCTGTTGCCCCTATGCAGCTGAGTTGACACATCAAAAGAAACCGGTCCGGCTTCATGTGAATCCCAACCGCTTCCTCCGAATCCCCTTTAACCGTTTCGGTTAGTGCGCCCTTAATCAGCTCTCTCGCGAGCTGGCCAACGGCTGTTTGTTTAGCATTACCCTGAAGGATGGGAGAGAAGTTAACCATTAAGTTACTCCGTACTCCCTACTCGACCCAGCTGTGGGTGGGTGGGAGTGTGTGTGTTTGTGTGTGAAAGAGAGAGAGAGAGAGAGAGAGAGAGAGAGAGAGAGAGAGAGAGAGAGAGAGAGAGAGAGAGAGAGAGAGAGAGAGAGAGACACACACAGGAAAGGGATAGCCCAGGTGGCGGTGCCTGTCTGTTCTTATCTGATGGCCTACTCACCAAACTGCAC
>NC_085879.1:49471015-49473515 GCF_034702125.1 Engraulis encrasicolus
ATTACTTAGTAAACTATCATGAAAAGGTCAAATTTGGCAATAGGCGATACAGTTTCAATGAGCAGCATAGTTGCAGTACCTTTTTTGACCATTTCCATTTGACCAGTGTCCCTTTAAGATGTCACTTATCCTCTCCAGTGAACTTAGCGATCGAGCGAAAGGCCAGGAGTGCATTTGTCGAAACCATAGTTGCTAACTACATTAGCTACTTTGTTGCTTGCAATGCAATATCCCATTGGCAACTACCCAAGTTGCTAACTTGCTAACAACTACGCTTTCGAGAAATGCACCCCTATATTTGTTAAGGGAAGCAAAGATGAGGGAGTTTTTGTTTTTATTTCACTAGATCACTTTTTATCACTGTGACCATTTAGCATTTCCGTCTGCTAGCTCACTTGCCACACAGGTCAATACTGCAATAAGGTCAACTAACTACCCAACTATGGTGCCACGCAATCATTGTGAAATGTGCTTTGATTGATGTAAAATATATCTATTAGTTTGGTCATGGTGATATGGTTACATTTACTCAATGATTCTTTTTTATTATTATAACTATGCTATTTGGACCCTTATAAACTGGAAACCTCTGCTGGTGCTGCTTTGTGATATATATCTCTCGCCTGTGTGTGCGCGATGCCTTGAAACGAGCACATTCCTTTTTATATCAGAGAGATCTTTTCTCCTGATGCATTTCTGTACAGAGAGAATGTGTCTCCTGATGCGATTACTGCATGTTTATACCTATAGGGAGACTCCGGGACCACTGTTTGTATGTTTTTCTGCTTTTTTGTTTTGTTATGATATGATTCCAGAAGGGTTGCGATGTCATAATGGGGCTTTGCTTTTATGTAGAACCTCCAGGAAATTCTAAAAGAGCGATGTCATAATGTGGCTCTGCGGAACCCAAACAGTGTTACAATGGCACCCATGGATGGAGTCAGGTGACGATGTCCTGGGTAATGGGTCACACTCTCAGCTGCCTCACAACGGGTGTGTGTGTGTGTGTTGCCGAGGTTAAGATGTTGACATGTGTGTGTTTAGTTGTAACTTGCATATGTGTGTGTATTTGTGTGTGTGTGTGTGTGTCTGTGTGTGTGTGTGTGTGTGTGTGTGTGTGTGTGTGTGTGTGTGTGTGTGTGTGTGTGTGTGTGTGTGTGTGTGTGTGTGTGTGTGTGTGTGTGTGTGTGTGTGTGTGTGTGTATTGGTGATGCCTTGCCTTTGGCTGCACGTGATGCTCTTATTTTTCGAGGCAGCGTAGCAGTTTTTTTATAACCTCCACACACACACACACACACACACACACAGACACACACACACACACACACACACACACACACACACACACACACACACACACACACACACACACACACACACACACACACACACACACACACACACACACACACACACACACACACACACACACACACACACACACACACACACAGTTGTATGAGTAAAACACAGCCCCCAGGATGCTTGTGTGTCCTCTATTGCTTGTGATGAGAGGCTGCACTACTGTCCCCTGTCCTGCCAGGACACTTTGGACTCCCAGTTGACAATCAGCAGAAGTGTGTGAGTGTGTGTGTGAGAGAGTGTGTATGTTTGTTTCCCACTGCAAACACTGTGATGACTTGGCACTGTAGCCACCGTGTATAACCTGTATTGTGAACAGACAGAGGCGTCAAGAGTAAAAGCAACAGTAAATTCATTGTGTAAGTACAACACTTGCACATGATATTACATACTAGCTGTTACACAATTTACTGTGTTGTATCTAATCAGGTAGATAGACTGTGTTGTTACTGAAAAACACAAAAAACCCTTAACAATAACCCACCCCAAATCTGATCCAACGAGCGCAGAATCAGCGGATCGTAAGACAAGTACACAGGTCTACAGGTCACTCCGATTAGTCATCTGTGTTGTTTTTTATTCTACTTTTACTTTTACTTTTGACACCTCTGACTGTGTAGTTGCTCTGCTAGCGTCCTGTGCTGTGGCCGTCATGTGGGACAATGGACCCCCCCCCCCCCCCCCCCGCCCCCCCTCGTGCAGTTTTAAGAGGAGGAGGAGGGGGTCGGAGAGGAGGGGGGATGGGGGGTTGATCCTGTGCTGTGGCCGTCACGTGGGAGGCTGGACACCTGTCCAAATGCCCCCCCCCCTCCTCGTGCAGTTTTAAGAGGAGGAGGGGGGATGGGGGGGTTGATAAAGTGACAGATGAAATGAAGGAATGGTAATGTGTTGAAAGAAGAAATGGAGAAATGGTCATGTGATGTGTTGAAAGAATGCTGCCTCTACCTCTGTAGACACACTATCATGCTTAGAATAAAAATCTGATAAAATGAAAAAAATAAAAAATAAAAACTTGTCACTTACAATCAAGCATTTCTCTTTTTGTTGTGTATGCATTCGTGTGCATGCGTACATGCATGTGTATGAGTGTGTGTGCATATGTACGAGTGTGCATGTTACATGTGTGCGTGTGTGCATA
>NC_085879.1:49488515-49491015 GCF_034702125.1 Engraulis encrasicolus
ATGAGGGTGACCTATATATGCTGTGTGTGCATGTATGTGTGTTAACTATTGTGTGTTATGATTACATTTTTGGTTTTCCTTCAGCCAGTGTTTCAGTTGTCTGTTAAATGTTTTAAACTCTGTTTGGATTTTTATTACAGTTGGTAAACTGTTCCACATTTGAGTTCCAATAACTGAGAAACTAGACTGACTGACTGAGTTGTAGGGGGATGAGGGGGGATGCCATCTCCCCAACAATGAAAATGGTTTAAAATCATCCCCCTCAGTGAAAATGGTCAAAAGTCATCCCCTTCTAAAACAGGCCTCCCTTCTTCACATATTATGTTAAAATTGCACTTTTAACAACTACAATTTCTAAAATGTTCTCGGGGGAGAAACCCCCAAACCCCCAATAATCAGAATCAATCTCTAACCATCCCCCCTGGATTGATTTTACAACTCGACCACTGCCTATACTTGCATATTCAAGACATGCTGAAATGTCTGCACAGTATGCATACTTCTTATCTGTGCTTTATTTATGAGTAGTGCACACTTATGAGAGTGCTAGGCACTAACACCCTTCTAAATAGAGATGTGGACTTTTGACTTGTGACTTGGACTTTAGACATGAATCACAAATTGATGACTCGAGAGTTAACTTTGTTGAGGAGTTCTAAATATGTCCAAATACATCTTCGATGATGGTTACTGTACGTGCCGTGCCGGAATGCATGCCAGATTGGGTTGACAGCGGTTGGACACCATTCCCAATAGAATAGTAGAACGGTAGTAATATTTATGTAAGCAATGGACACATTTATTTCCCACAGGATTAATAAATGACACTCTATTCTCTACTCTATATCTGAGATTGTGGACCTCAGTTGGTCATTAAGGCCTATGCTGTGCTGTGCTGTGGTTGTTGGTCTCGTGCTTCTCAGTGGTAGTCTTTGGCAGCCCTCCGCCTGCTTGAGATGCCATCAAAGATTAAACTGTTATCAAACTGCCACCCCACCATTACTGCCACCCTTTTACTGCTATCATTATATTATAGTGCTATTGTTATACTCTACTTGCCTGGTTACAACCAGACCTAATCACAAGGCAAGGCAAGTTTATTTATATAGCGCATTTCATACACAGGTGCAACTCAATGTGCTTCACAAAGTTAACAAATGTAAATGAAAGGAAAGCAGGGAAATGAATTAGAGTCAAAAAAACATTTAAAACATTAAGATAAAACATAAGGTAAAAATAATAATAAAATAAAACATAAATAAACATAAAACCTTGTTTGGTAAAATCACAAGTGAGAGTCTTTCAGAGTGAAACGGTTGTGTAGAACTAAAAGCAGTATGGGAGTTCTCAGGCTAATACTCTACATCAACTCTGTGTCTGAGATTGGGCACCTCAGGCATTAAGGCCTTGCTGTGCTGTGCTGTGCTGTGCTGTGCTGCTCTGTGCTGCGCTGCGCTGTGCTGTGCTGTGCTGTGGTTGTTGGTCTTGAGCTCCTCAGCGGTAGTCTTTGGCAGCCCTCCACCTGCTAGAGATGCCATCAAAGATTAAACTGTTATCAAACTGTTATTAAACTGTTATTAAAATGCCACCCCAACATTACTGCCACCCCACCATTACTGCCACCCTTTGACTGCTATCTTTATAGTGCTATTGTTGTACTCTACTCTCTCCTCTATATCTGAGATTGGGCACCTCAGGCTTTGTTGAAAATGTTGGTCTTGCGCTCCTCAGCTGTAGTCTTTGGCAGCCCACCGCCTCCTTGAGGAAGCACTAGAGATGCCATAAAAGATTATACTGCTATTACCACCCCGCCATCATACTGCCACTATTGTACTGCCACTATTGTACTGCCGCCATTATACTATGAGCACCACATAACACTGCTACTGTTATACCAGAGATGCTTTAAGTATATAGAGATATGCCAACATAATAGGTTGCTATGGGCACCTAATGTGACCAGGTTCCGGTCTGCCTAAAGGGGTGTGTCATAATGCTCCTAGCATTGAATAGAACAGTCCTCAGGTCTGCCTAGGTCTGCCTAAAGGGGGATTTCCCCCCAATAATAGAACCAGGAAACAATGGGCCAATGGAACCTCTCTCTCTCTACTCTCTCTGGTTATACTGCTGCTGCTGTTGCTGCTATATGGCTGTTTTTACTGCTGCTAGTATACTGCTGTTGTGTCTGCAGAATGACACAGATATGATGGACAACGTGACCACACGGTGACCGAGAGGTAATCTGACCCGGCCTCGCCAGATGAATGAGTTCCGCCCTGCTCCACAAACATTCATCTGGAAAGTAGGTCTGTGAAGGCGGGTTTTATTTATTTTTTAAATCCTTGCACATGATTGGGGAAACATTCAACTACTCACAGATCCAAAGTTCCCTCAGACACTCGTGGGGGTCGCATTCTCGAAAGCGTATTTGCTAACGATGGTAGCAACGTCCTTCATAAGAGCGACTCAACTCTGTCTCAACAGCGTCGCTCACCACTAA
>NC_085879.1:49506015-49508515 GCF_034702125.1 Engraulis encrasicolus
ATACAGTATACCCACCATAAAAAAGTAGACTACACCACTAATTGGCCAGGGTTGAAACGTTGTGCTCTTGTTATTACTGTAAATTCAACACAGAAGACAAGCAGTGTTGCAGACTTTATTTACTCTACTTGGATTTATACTTTTATAGTCCTGCTCCTGCACCTGACCCATCGGGTGGGATGTGCACACCAGTGGTGTAGTCTACATAGAACGCAGGTATACGCAGTATACCCACTTCAAAATTTCAGGGATTTCAGTATACCCACTTAAAATTGATTGATCCATCATTTAGAATAGCACAAATATACAGTATACCCACTTCAAAAAATGCTCAAATATACAGTATACCCACCACAAAAAAGTAGACTACACCACTGGTGCACACGCCTACTCCTTTGAAGCCTGTGCATTGGCCTCAGGGGTGGGAGTGGACTGTACACTGTTCTACATCTTGCTCTTTACTTTGTGTTGGACAATGCAGTCAGTGTTGCAACTGTACAGTACACTGACGCGCCTTACCCTGTTCTTGCTTAAACGTTCTCCTTGGAAGTCGCTTTGGCCAAAGGCGTCTGCTAAATGTAATGTAATACAATGTAATGTATGTATATAGGGGGCCCACACAGTCCAATTTGTGTATATTATTAAATTATTATGATACATTATTACATTTCACTTAGCTGACGCTTTCAATTTATTCAAAGCGACTTACAGTTATTATTTGTCAGGGTATTGGTTACATTCCCTGGAGCAATGTGGGGTTAGGTGCCTTGCTCAAGGGCACTTCAGCCATGGATGGAGATGTAGGGAGAGGTCAGGGGGGATTCGAACCTGCAACCCCTAGATTGAAAGACCAACTCTCTATCCACTAGGCCACGGCTGCCCCAATTTGTGTAGATAAAAGACTATGGGGGCCCACTGGAGCTTATTGTACATACAGTAGGGCTCACAACTTGTTGCTATGGCCTTGCTTGGGAGTCAGCTGTGTTATAACAAGCTGATGTGTCTTACAGTAACAAGGCGAGGTGTTAACTCCCCCATCTCTGTCTCCGTAAAGTGTTGCTAAACTTTACACTTTCGGTGTAAATCCCCATCAAGTGTTTACTGAGGCTGCACAGCATGCTTTGTGCTGGTGCGGTGGCCTTGGGGGCAGTTTCTGCATGCCTTCACTAGCCTTCTAAGCAGTCCTGTATGTCTTCAAGGGGGCATTGGCCTTCTAGGGAGTGCAGTGCTGTATGTCTTCAATGGGGCAGTTGTTTAGCCTCACTTACTCAGGCTGCACAGCATGTCAACAGCTTGGTACCAGTGCGGTGGCCTTAGGGGTCTTACACACCAAGGCGGTAAAGCGTCGCGGAACGGCCGCGTTTTTTACCGGCGTCGGTGAAAATACATTGAAACCTATCTGTCCTTACACACCAACCGGCTGTAGTCGGGCGTCAGCGGCGCGGGAGCCGGCTCCGCGCCGCGCTGCATTTGGAAAATAGAACTCGAGCGTATTTTTCACGCCGGCGACCGGCGGTGTCTCATTCAAATGAATGGCAAAGTAGCATGCTAGCTTTGGCTGTGGCTAGGGTTTTGAATAGGACTGGCCGCGCACGCCGACGCTGTCAGTGTGAAAGGCAGAGAAAAACACGACGGCCAAAACTAAGCAGAAAGACCGCGTTCGTCCCGGGACCGTTCCGTTCCGCCTTGGTATGTTTTGGCCCTTAGGGGCAGTTTCTGCATGTCTTAGCCCAGGGCATTGGCCTTTGAGGCAGTGCTGTGTGCAGACGCGATTCTAGGATCAGATGGGGCCCCAAGCAAAAATGCAAAAAGAATGAACATTTGAACGAAAATCGCCACTACTGTAGTACAGTATGGGCTGTTATTCACTATGTAGGGGCTTGGGGGCCCCAAGCGGCTGCCTGCCTTGCCTGGTGGCAAGATGCGCCTCTGGCTGTATGTCTTCAATAGGCCAGCCGTTTACCCTCAGGACCTTCACTCGGCTTGAAAGTTGTCTGGTTACCCCTCGGGGCACTTCCATAGGCTATCACTGGAGTGGTTCTACTCCCCCAGGGGCGGTTTCAACATGCCTTTACGAGGGTATCTCTAGGGCATTTGGGGAGTTTCAGAATGTCTTTACAGGGGCATCTGAACCCCTTTGTTTACCCCTTAGAGTACTTCAACTTATGTTCACCCTTAAGGCACTACAGCATGCAAGTTCTACTCCCCTTGAGGCAGTAGAGCATGCCTTTACTGGTGTAGTGTCCTTTGGGCAGCAGCCTTGGCGGTGGTAGTATCACTGTGCCTAGTACAGCATGCTTTTACTGGGACGTCTTAGGGGCAGCAGCTTTGGCTGTGGTAGTATTGCTACGCCTAGTACAGCATGCTTTTACTGGGACGTCTTAGGGGCAGTACGAAATGTTTTTACTGTGGCCCTTGGGACAATACAGCATGCTTTCCATTGTTGTGCTGTGACTTTAGGCAGTTCCTTACATCAACAAATCATTGTCTTAGTGTCATG
>NC_085879.1:49518515-49521015 GCF_034702125.1 Engraulis encrasicolus
GAGTGTTGGAGTGTACATGAGAGTAGTGTGAGTGTAGTGTAGTGTAGTGTGTTATGAGTGTTATAGGTGTGATAGGTGTGTGAGGAGTGTTGGAGTGTAAAATGAGAGTAGTGTGAGTGTAGTTTAGGTGTTATGAGTGTTGTAGGTGTGAGGAATGATGGAGTGTATGCAGGGCTCTAAATGAACACCAGCCAACCGGTCAAATGCTGGTGAAATTTCAGTTTGGCTGGTAGAAAAGACTAACTTACTAGCCACTTTGACCCATTAGTGAGTGTGTGTTTGGCTGGTAACATTACCATCAACTAGTCATTTTGGCTGGTGATGAACAAAAGTAAAATTAGAACCCTGAGTGTATGTGTGAGTAGTGTGAGTGAGTGTAGAGGAGATGAGAGGGAGCTGTGTAATGTCACGGTGTGAGTGTGTAGATGAGATTGTAGGTGAGAGTGTTGTGTGAGTGTGTAGATGAGAGTGTTGTGTGTGAGTGTAGGTGAGAGTGTTGTGTGAGTGTGTAGGTGAGAGTGTTGTGTGAGTGTGTAGGTGAGAGTGTTGTGTGTGAGTGTAGTGTAGATGAGAGTGTTGTGTGTGTGTGTGTGTAGGTGAGAGTGTTGTGTGTGAGTGTGTTGGTGAGAGTGTTGTGTGTGAGTGTGTTGGTGAGAGTGTTGTGTGTGAGTGTGTAGGTGAGAGTGTTGTGTGTGAGTGTAGGTGAGAGTGTTGTGTGAGTGTGTAGGTGAGAGTGTTATGTGTGAGTGTAGTGTAGATGAGAGTGTTGTGTGTGTGTGTAGGTGAGAGTGTTGTGTGTGAGTGTGTTGGTGAGAGTGTTGTGTGTGAGTGTGTTGGTGAGAGTGTTGTGTGTGAGTGTGTAGGTGAGAGTGTTGTGTGTGAGTGTAGTGTAGATGAGAGTGTTGTGTGTGAGTGTAGTGTTAGGTGAGAGTGTTGTGTGTGAGTGTAGTGTAGATGAGAGTGTTGTGTGTGAGTGTAGTGTAGATGAGAGTGTTGTGTGTGAGTGTGTAGGTGAGAGTGTTGTGTGTGAGTGTAGTGTAGATGAGAGTGTTGTGTGTGAGTGTAGTGTAGATGTGAGTGTTGTGTGTGAGTGTTACAGGTGTGAGTGTCTACACCTAAAGTCTAGAGTCTATGTCTGTCTGCATGGGAAAGTAAGAAATGTAATTTCAAATTCTTTGTATGACCAGCGCATAAAGAAATTGACAATAAAACCGACTTGAATTGACTTGATAGGTGAGCGTTGGTAAGTGTAGATGAGTGTGGTGCAGAAGCAAACAGCATCCTTCTCATGCCGAGAAGCAAGCTGGCAGAGGGGACATACAGTGTAAGTGTAATCTTAGTGTAAGTCAGTGTTTCCCAACCAGGGGTACGTGTACCACTAGGGGTACGCGAGCACACCTCAGGGGGTACGCGGAAAAATGTGATAATGACAATTGAATAGAGTATAGTCATACTGGGATAAAGGAATACATAGTGAGCATGGGATAGGGGGTACTCATGATACAACAAAAAGGCTTAGGGGGTACGCCAGTCAAAAAAGGTTGGGAAACACTGGTGTAAGTGACATACATGGCTTCAGCAAAGTACGGACCGTTGTAGAGGACGTTTGTGCCTGTAAAGGGCGAGATGTGTTCTGCGATCGTGAAATCGTCGGAGCTGGATTGCCTCTCCGGCTCCGCTTCATCCTTGGAGCCGTGGGAGCTCTCATCTTATTGCTACGTAAGATTGCTTGTTCACGTTTAGATACGGTACATATTTTAAATTACTTGACATTTTTGGATGTGTACTGTAGGTGAGAGCGAGGTCATCCTCTGTGAAGTGAGAGGAGTGTGAGTGTTAAAGGTGAGTGTGTGTGTAGGTGAGACGGTGTCCACTGGGCTGTAGAGGTGAATGTGTGTCAGTGTTAAAGGTGTGTGTGTGTGTGTGTTGTAGGTGAGAGGGCGTCCTATGCCCTGTGTAGGTGAGTGTGTGTGAGTGTGTGTGTGTGTGTGTGTGAGTTTTCTAGGTGTGTGTGAGTGTGTGTGTGTGTGTTGTAGGTGAGAGGGCGTCCTCTGCGTTGGCCTCAGGAGGATAGAGTTACCTCTGGACAATACCGAAACAGCTGATCCACACGAGAGAGGTGGAGGGGTGTGTGTGTGTGTGTGTGTGTGTGTGTGTGTGTGTGTGTGTGTGTGTGTGTGTGTGTGTGTGTGTGTGTGTGTGTGTGTGTGTGTGTGTGTGTGTGTGTGTGTGTGTGTGTGTAATTGATACTTAATAGGAGACATTGTGAGTGTGTGTGGATGTAGGTGCGCTTGCGAGACCATGTCAGTGCCCTTGGGTTTGCATCTCTATGCTTGTGTGTGTGAGCAGTGCAGTGTGTGTTGATACACGTGTGCACAGTTATTTTATTTGTTTTAGTGTGCATTTGATTTGTGTTTACGTGTGTATGCATGCATTAGTTGGGCATATGCACACGCACATACTGTACTATGCACACACACACACACGCACACACACACGC
>NC_085879.1:49536168-49566168 GCF_034702125.1 Engraulis encrasicolus
CCCCCCTTGGCTCATGATGAAACTGTGATTTGTTACTGTTGGACTTCCTAAGAGACACAGACATTCCGGGACAGTGTGTGTGTATGTGTGTGTGTGTGTGAGTGTGTGTGTGTGTGTGTGTGTGTGTGTGTGTGTGTGTGTGTGTGTGTGTGTGTGTGTGTGTGTGTGTGTGTGTGTGTGTGTGTGTGTGTGTGTGTGTGTGTGTGTGTGTGGTGTGTGTGTGTGTGTGTGTGTGTGTGTGTGTGTGTGTGTGTGTGTGTTGATGGGATGAATCATATGGCTGCAGTAATGGTCGCCCCTCCCAGATATGATCAACAGACAACCATTTCCTCTCAAATGCTTTGATCCAGGGGCTGTGTGTCTGAGTGTGTGTGCATCTCTAAGGGTGTGTGTGTGTGTGCGTTTGTGTGCTTTTGTGTGTGTGTGTGTGTGTGTGCGTGCGTATGTGCGTGAGTGCCTGTTTGCGTGTGCGTGTGTGAGAGCCAGAGACTGTTTGCAGTAAAACTTCAACTCCGGTTTGTAAATCCCATCTACACATGATTGAATCTGTAAATGTTTTGCAAATAATGACAAAAAAGATTTGTGTGACATATCCTTTCCTGCACGTCTGCATGACGTGGGCAAGGAGAAACTCATGTTTCTCTGTGTGTGTGTGTGTGTGTGTGTGTGTGTGTGTGTGTGTGTGTGTGTGTGTGTGTGTGTGTGTGTGTGTGTGCACGCGTGCGTGCGTGCGTGCGTGCGTGCGTGCGTGCGTGCGTGCGTGTGTGTGTGTGTGTGTGTGTGTGTGTGTGTGTGTTTCTGTGTGTGTGTGTGCGTGTGTGTGTGTGTGTGTGTGTGTGTAGGTGGAGGTCTCTCAGGAGGCCAGTGCTCAGGCCTTGAGGGATCTGAACACCAAACTGCAGCAGCAATACGACCAGAGACTACAGCAGGAACAGAGAAGACACCGAGAGGAGATAGAAACACTACAGGTACACACACACACACACACACACACACACACACACACACACACACATACACACACACACACACAGACACACACACACACACACACACACACACACACACACACACACACACACACACACACACACACACACACACACACACACACACACACACACACACACACATTGTAGCAAGGAGTAGCAAGGAGTGAACAAAACAAACACGGCACAAAATGGTGTCAAGAACAGAAACTGGCATAGCATACGGCTCTACAAAACAACATCAAGAATCTGCACATGGTGAATGAAAGTTCAGGTTTAAATACAGCAACAGGTGGAACATGTGATCAGGGTGATTGATTGCAGGTGCTAGTGATAATTGAGTCACAGTCTTAGTACTCTGGTGAGGCTGGGCGCTGATTGGTTGATTGGTTGCGGGAATTAGCGGATGATTGACTGGATTGTCTGAGATGATGAGGGAATTGTCTTGACGGTGGCAACAGTGTTGTTGCCAGGTTTGTCACAGTGTGTGTCCTATAACATTTTATAGTCGTCCACTCCATAGGTGGTAAAAGGGCTATCCGGTCGAAGGACTGGAGCGCTGGAGAGAAGCAGGGCGCACATGAGCGAGAAGGATGAGCGAGAAGGATGTAGCGCACTGGACATGTACAACTCTCCTTCCCCAACCAATTGTTTGGGCACTGTTCGTTGGCCAGTTCCACGTAGGACCCTTTTCATGACCTCGTTTACAAAATATAATCATATTTAATTTTCATATATTTAAATAATATTCATTAAAATTTTCTTCATTATGTCTACTGTAGTCAATCAAACATTTAATTGTAACCAACATCATTTGGAAATCAATCTACCCCTACCCCTTATTGAGAACCGAAACACTTGACTACTGATGTTGGTTATTTCCACGTGTTATTTTGTTGTCTACCTCGCGTAAAGCCTAATTTCAAGCTGTCAATCAACCAGAAACGTGGATGTTTTAGACCAGGGGTGTCAAACTCATTTTGGTCCGGGGGCCGCATACAACCCATGTGGACCTCAAGCGGGCCGCATTACTAACATCATCGCAAAAAAAAAAAAAAAAACGTAAAGCAGTGGATTAGTGTTCAGTACTATCACGTTTTAAGTGTGTTGAATATGTAGAAAGCAATGCAATACTGATAATCCTATGCAAAATGTCCTTGACTTCATTCATTCATTGGCAACCGTCAATTCAGTAAATATGGGACAGTTAATTTCTGCCGGGGGTCTGTGAGTTTACCCCCAGAAAATTTTGTATTTCTTATATGTAATTTCCTGCATTTTCACGCATTCTAACATCCCGTTTCCAGTTTGAGCTTAATAGGAACCAATACAAATCCTATTATATTTATTATTTAATTACAACCAATACCAATACAATACGAATAAGAAGTATTAACATTTTATCTCTATATATGAGGTCTATAATATATGAGCTTTATGAAATGCCTGTTACAGTACAAATTCACTATTTATATTAGAAGTGTGATGTGCACTTTACTACATACAGTGTAACAGAGGGACCATTGGGTTAATGTCATGCAGGTTTCGATTTTGCCCCGAGGGCCGTAATTGCGCATTTCGGTTATTTAATTTAAAAAAAAAGTCCAAAAAAAAAAGTCAAAAAAAAAAAAAAAAAAAAATTTTTTTTTTTTTTTTACATCCGGGCCGGATGGAACCCTCCCGCGGGCCGGATGCGGCCCGCGGGCCGTATGTTTGACACCCCTGTTATAGCCGATTTGCGTTTCTCCATGTCGCAAACTCAGGGGTGCGGTCTCCTTCCCGCCAGTTTAGAGAAGGTGTGATTATTCTAATTACGATGGTTTTCAGACGCTGGATTTATCAACAGCCGCTCGCTCTTACGATGAGATTGGAGAGGTACACATGTTTAGTAAATCTCACGTGAGCCTCGTCGTACGACAAGATCTGCGCTCATTTCTGCGATGGTTTCTACGCAAGTTTGATAAATGAGGGCCAATGGGTACGCTTCCGATGGCCTCACGGTAGCCATCCCACTTCTGACACCATTTGTAGGGAAGGGGAGTAGAGTGGCCCAGTCCGGACTCGAAGCCAGACCTTCGTGGGTACCAAACTGGGGACCACTACACCAAAGAGCCAGGCTCGTTAGCGGGACAGTCGGAACACACCCTCAAGCCTAGTGATGGTCACTCCATCACACACACACACACATACACACAGGCACCGATGCACATAGTAGTAATATCATACAGACATGAACACACACTGTCTATGTCCATTTCTAATCGTCTTTGTGTGTGTGTGCATTCATGCGTGTGTGCATGCGTGCATGTGCTTGTGCGTGTGCATGTGTTTAAATGTGTGTTTGTATATATGTGTGTGTGTGTGTGTGTGTGTGTGTGTGTGTGTGTGTGTGTGTGTGTGTGTGTGTGTGTGTGTGTGTGTGTGTGTGTGTGTGTGTGTGTGTGCATGCGTGCATGTGCTTGTGCGTGTGCATGTGTTTAAATGTGTGTTTGTGTGTGTGTGTGTGTGTGTGTGTGTGTGTGTAGGCCCAGATAGACGTGTATGTGAAGCGTATAGAGGAGCTGGAGCGTAACGCTCGCGAGGCGGAAGCCAAGATAGCAGAGAGAGACCAGCGGATACTGGAACTACAGAGACTTACAGACGCCATGGGGAAGGTAAGGACACACACACACACACACACACACACACACACACACACACACACACACACACACACACACACCCTCTATTAGTGTAGCGATGACTATTGCCAGCTGTATAGGTGTGGTGATACAGACTACCCTACCTAAAGTATTTGCTAACCTGCCTTAACTCACATACTGTATGAACTTAAGCCCATATGATTCCATATAATGTCTGTCCATTTTTTTCCGCTGTGAAGGCTGACCACAAGGTTGAGTAGTGTGTCTATAGGATCTTTTTTTATATATATGGTAGATATTTTTGGGGCTTTTTATGCCTTTATTGTGACAGGACAGTTACAGAGGGACAGGAAATGACCGGGAGAGATGTAGAAGGTTTGGGAAATGACGCGGGCCGGAATCGAACCCTGGTCGCAGGGGTAGTAACCCAGTGCCCCACCGTTAGGCCACGGCAGGACCGTTGATGGGAATTTTTGACCATTCTTCCAGTAGCACATTGGTGACATACATTAAGGGTTTATTTGCAAGACGATGTATCTCCATTTTATAGTATGTTGGGAAATTGACCTTTTGTATTGGGTATTGCATTGCATTGCATTTTATAGAGGTTTAAAAAGTATGTTCCCAAAATATTTGAATGGAAATAATTCACACAAAGGTGGTAGGACATCTGAATAGTCATTTCCAATAATAAAATGCAAAAGTAAAAAATGGTGGATACACTGTTTTGCAATGACACCCTTCAGATGTTGGTTGAGAAGGCCTGGATCTGACAGAGTGCATACACCGTTCGTGATGAGATCGAGTGAGAGGGAATCGCTGGACTGTACAGCAAGAGTGGTGCGAGCGATAGAGGTGACAGTGTACTGTACGTCTGTTAAAAGCAGAATGCAAGTACTCCAACATTCCAACATTCCTATTGGTTGTTGTGGCTGTCACCGAACCACATCATAGCTAATTTGCATAATATTAGCTGAAGTCCAACTACTAACTGTCGTTCAAGTCACGCGAATTGCCCCTGGTCGCCCGAATTGCTTTTGTCGCGCAACTCAATACAAAGTCAGTGACTTCCGTCACAGGAATCACTAAGGTCAGTGTCCACTCTGCTTCACCTCTGCAGGCCAGTCAAGTTCCTCCATACCAAACTGTGTCATCCATGTCTTCATGGACCTTGCTTTGACCACTGGTGCACAGTCGTGTTGGAAGAGGAAGGGGCACACTCTACTTCAGTGGTCTCCAATTATTTTCCTCCAAGGGACAAATCATGTAGAGCAAGTGAGACTGCGGGCCAAAACAACGCCCCAACCCAATGAGAAGCAAGTTAGATGTCTCGACAGTGAACAGATTTTCGCTTTTCTAGTTTCCCTTATTGTCAATGTCTGTTATGGGACTGTTAGCATAAGATATAACTTTGTGAATGATTTGGAGAGATAAGAGCCATTTTAGTGATCTAAAATCACACACGTTTATGTTTTAATTTGTTCTGTTCTGACCTCATGGCGGGCCAAATGCTTGCCATGCCCGGGCCAGATTTGGCCCGCGGGCCTTTGTTTGACATCCCTGCTCTAAGGTGTTCCCACAACGTTGGGAGCAAGGACTTTTAAGGAATGGGATGACAGCTAAGTTCATGCATACACAGGCTGGTGATTACTTTTGTTTTGGTAATAAAGTGTATGTTGTGCCCCCTGTGTAGGCTGGTGATTACTTTTGTTTTGGTAATAAAGTGTATGTTGTGCCCCCTGTGTAGGCTGGTGATTACTTTTGGTGATGACTTTTGTTTTGGTAATAAAGTGCATGTTGTGCCCCCTGTGTAGGCTGGTGATTACTTTTGGTGATGACTTTTGTTTTGGTAATAAAGTGTATGTTGTGCCCCCTGTGTAGGCTGGTGATTACTTTTGTTTTGGTAATAAAGTGTATGTTGTGCCCCCTGTGTAGGCTGGTGATTACTTTTGGTGATGACTTTTGTTTTGGTAATAAAGTGTATGTTGTGCCCCCTGTGTAGGCTGGTGATTACTTTTGTTTTGGTAATAAAGTGTATGTTGTGCCCCCTGTGTAGGCTGGTGATTACTTTTGGTGATGACTTTTGTTTTGGTAATAAAGTGCATGTTGTGCCCCCTGTGTAGGCTGGTGATTACTTTTGGTGATGACTTTTGTTTTGGTAATAAAGTGTATGTTGTGCCCCCTGCAGGAGAAGAACCATCTGCACCAGAAGCTGCAGGAGACAGAACAGAAACTACAGCAGCTGAGTAGTATGAACCATAGAGACCCTGCTGTTATCAAGAGGTGACACACACACACACACACACGCACGCACACATGCACGCACGCATGCATGCACGCACGCACACACACACACACACACACACACACACACACACACACACACACACACACACACACACACACACACACACACACACACACACACACACACACACACACACACACTCGTACACCCAGTAGAGAGTGTGTAATATATTAGGCCTACAGTGTGATAAGTGATGCTGCACTAAAAGGCGTGATATTACAGCTGGATGTGTAACATGAGATTGGGGTGTGTACAGCTTTGGAATTGCTTTACTGTAAGTACTGTACAGTTTGGATTTATTGCTGTACAATGAAGTTGTAAGGTGCACAGTGTAAATTTATTAGCAGTTTCTTTTCAGACCTAATGCTGCCCATTCACAAATGTAACCTTTTTCATGAAAACTTAACACCACCATGAAATTCATTATGACTGGGAAAATTGCACTTTTCATACATGTATGTATGTGTCTGTGTGTATGCGTATGTGTGTGTGTGTGTGTGTGTGTGTGTGTGTGTGTGTGTGTGTGTGTGTGTGTGTGTGTGTGTGTGTGTGTGTGTGTGTGTGTGTGTGTGCGTGCGTGCGTATGTGTGTGTGTGTGTGTGCATGTGTGCGTGTGTGCGTGTGTGCGTTCGTGTGTGTGTGTGTGTGTGTGTGTGTGTGTGTGTGTGTGTGTGTGTGTGTGTGTGTGTGTGTGTGTGTGTGCAGGGAGCGTCAGCTTGAAGAGGAGTCCTCAGACCTGAAGGAGCGTATTAAACACCTGAATGACATGGTCTTCTGCCAACAACGCAAGGTCAAGGGCATGATCGAGGAGGTACACACACACACACACACACACACACACACGTGCACACTGGTGTACACACACATTCATATACACACACCTGATTACAAGCAGTAGACAATGGCAATGGCTAGAATAACCCCCTCTTTTCGGATTTCTGTCGTCTACCCCCCTTCTCACTCTCTTCATCTCCATATCCTCCTTCTATATTTCCCTCGCCCCCTCCCCCCCCCTCTCTCTCTCTCAATTTCTCTCTCTGTCTGTCTGTCTGTCTCTCTATCCTCTCTCTCTCTCTCTCTCTCTCTCTCTCTCTCTCTCTCTCTCTCTCTCTCTCTCTCTCTCTCTCTCTCTCGCTCTGTCTCTGTCCCCCCTCTCCCCCACCTCTCTCTCTCCCCCCACCTCTCTCTCTATCCCCCTCTCCCCCTCCTCTCCATTTCTCTCTCTATCCCCCTCCCTCTCCATTTCTCTCTCTATCCCCCTCCTCTCCATTTCTCTCTCTATCCCCCTCCCTCTCCATTTCTCTCTCTATCCCCCTCCCTCTCCATTTCTCACTCTATCCCCCTCTCTCCTGTTCTCTCTCCCTCTCCCCCTCCTCCCCTGTTCTCTCTATCCCCCTCTCCCCAGGTTGAGCATCTGCGTGCGAAGGTGGCCCAGAAGGATGCCTTCATCTCCGACCTGCTGGACCGACTGGCCATCGTGGAGTGTGAGGTACAGTACCTAGTAGATAGATAGATAGATGGATAGATAGATAGATAGATAGATAGATAGATAGATAGATAGATAGATAGATAGATAGATCGATAGATCGATAGATAGATCGATAGATCGATAGATAGATAGATAGATAGATAGATAGATAGATAGATAGATAGATAGATCCTCATTCACAAGATTCACAAGGATAAATCAATAATTATCTGAGGTTATCTGAGATCTGAGATTTTCTGTATAGTATATGCATTGGTTTACATGTGATATTTGCTTAAACAGAAAGACAAGAAATATGCGCACACATCAGCAGTGCACTGTAGGTGCTGCACATTGACAGTAAATAGAATGGACGCCAAATCAACGCTATTTGCCATTCAACGCTTTGAAGCCAGATTTGGGAACATTCCAACTTACATTCCACCTTAGCAACGCCAAACGCAGGTGCTGATTGGACAACAACAAGACTTCTAACGGTCAAACAAACCATGTTCTGATGCTCATTGGTCAATTTAACTTTTAATATCTCTCTAAAATAAAACATCACCACAAAAAATCACCACCCTGGTAAGTTGGAGAGCAAGGGGACCTACTAGTTGAGCGAAAAATGATCCCCCTGGAGTGGCATTTAAGGGAGATACAGGGTTTTATGTCTCTCATAGGAATGAATGGGATTTGGCCATTTTTTGGTCTTTTTGGGTCCAACCTTGGCTCCAACTTGGCTTCAACAATGAAATAGAATTTTGGCCTCCATTCTATTTACTCTCAATGGTGCTGCACCAAGCTGAAAAGAAACAATTGAAGTCTGCAACACTGATCAATGCCCACAAAATTTCAAACACCTAATGACAGGACGTTTCAGATGCTCCAAAATGGCATGCCATTTTGATGTAGGACTAAGCACCCGCAACATTGGCCATTAACTTTTTGGGAGCATTGATCAGTGTTGCAGACATGTATTATACTGTTTGTATTATACATAGGCAGCCACTACTCACAGATCTTGATTTGAACAGTGCACCATTATACAGTATGCAATGCCATGAGCAAAGAGATATGGCCTTGAGCCAGAAGCAAAGAGATATGGCCTTGAGCCAGATGCAACGAGATATGGTAGGCAGTAGACCTAGGTTTAGTCTTCGGGTGTCTCTGGGTGGCTATTGTGGCAGTTGCCAATCTGGAGGCCATGGTGGCAATATCGACTGGTGACAGTGCTGTCCCAGCTCAGCTGAAGCTTTGGGAGCACTATTGCCACACTATGTCCTGTGAATATCATGGTTAGCCTACCACGAGTATGCTATGCTATACTGTATATGCTCTATATACAGCATGACGAGGGGATAACACTTTGTACTACTGCCATAGTGTCCGGTACAACAACATAGTGCACTGTGCAACGGCATGACTATCATAGGTACCGTATTATATTATACCATGAATATGCTATGCTATATGGTTATCATACGCTTTGCAGCGCGGCAATGGGATTATACTGTTGTGTCATATAGCATAAATATAGTAGCCTATACATACTGTATGCTATATGATCAGAATATAACATGACTATATCATGGGTAGTGTATTATACCATGAGGATGCTATGCTACATGGCTATCATACGCTAAGCAGTGCGGTAATCATACTGTATGCTATGCCGCGTGGCGATGGGATAATCCTATAGTCATATAGCATGACTATAATATGCTACATGATCATGTCTCCTTGGACTTCATATAGTACAGGCTGGGTGTGCAGTGTTGCCTTAGCATGGTTTGCTGTGGCAGAGCCGCTGATAGCTATTACCGGGCCCAGGGATCTGAAAGCCCCCCCCCTCCATACATAGGGCCTACGGTAACACTTTCTATGAAGCCCATATCTATAGCGCATTATGAGCGCATTTATAACAACTTATAATGCACATCATAATGAATCATAGTGCATTACGACAGTTATAATGGATTATAAGACCCTTCACTGCCAGTAGTTTAAGTAGTTTATAACCATTCACGAGCACTCAAAACACCCTAAGGTTTATAATGCATTATAAGCTAGATTTATAGTTATTCATGACTATTGATATAATCCATCATGAAGCGTTATGATTGTAGTCATAATGCACTATGATTATGATGCACATTATAAGTTGTTATAAATGTGCTCATAATGCGCTATAGATATGGGCTTCATAGAAAGTGTTACCGGGCCTACTTGTAATGAGATTCAATTATGGCCCCCCATCCCTCACTCTCCCCACCAACTACCTGGGCCTGTGACAATCGACCCCTTTGCCCCCTCTCCTTCCCTGGTTGTAGTGTACAGTATGTGTGTGGTGGTGGTGGTGTGGTGTGCATAGCGTGCCTTTTCCCCTGTGTGTGTGTGTGTGTGTGTGTGTGTGTGTGTGTGTGTGTGTGTGTGTGTGTGTGTGTGTGTGTGTGTGTGTGTGTGTGTGTGTGTGTGTCCTTGTGTGCCCCTAGTAGTGCCCTTTAGGTGGCCCGCTGCTGATGTCACGGGTCATGTGACTTTGCTTTGCCTCTCGATTTCCTGCCTCATCCTGATTCCGCGCCCGCTTTTTTCTTTTTTTCTCTCCTTCTTTCTTTCTCTCTCTCTGTCTTTCGTTCTTTCTGTCCTTCTCTCTCTCCTGTCTTCTCCTCTGTGTTTCTCTGTGTATGTTTCCCTCTCCATAGAATAATGAGCTAGAAGACAAGCTCAAGTATTATTTGTCTGTACAGAGCTCTGAGACAGACAGACCCTCCACCAGAGAAATCGGCGTGGGCTGCGATCTACCTGTGCCCAGGTATGTACATCAGTCTATTCCTCATGTAGGCTACCTGTGCCCAGGTAAGAACTCTTAATGTAACCTGTATAGGGGGGCTCCCGTAGATGGCCTTCCTACCTGTCCCCAGACCTATGCCCCTGGTAGCAGTCTATTTTGCCCAGGTAAGCACTCTTGGTAGTAGTGTTGCCAGATTGGGAGGTTTTCCGTCCAATTGGGCTGTTTTGGATGACCGTCTGTGGGTAAAAAGGGCATAAAAGGGCATTTGGGTGGATTTTTCTGCAGATTTATGGCCATAGAAATCAATAGAATGTAGTTACAATTGGGTGGGTTTTAGTGCTTCCAAGCGGGTTTTGAGCATTTTTGGGGGCTTGAAATCATCAGCCTCATCTGGCAACCCTGCTTGGTAGCAGTCTTCATGTAGCCTACTTTTGCCCAGGTGAGCACTCTCACTCGTACTGTACTACTCATGTACTGTACTGTACTGTACTGTACTACTCATGTACTGTACTGTACTGTACTGTACTACTCATGTACTGTACTGTACTGTACTGTACTACTACTGTACTACTCATGTAGGCTACTGTACTGTACTGTACTGCACTGTACTACTCATGTACTGTACTACTCATGTACTGCACTGTACTGCACTGTACTACTCATGTACTGTACTACTCATGTACTGCACTGTACTGCACTGTACTACTCATGTACTGCACTGTACTACTCATGTACTGTACTGTACTGCACTGTACTACTCATGTACTGCACTGTACTGTACTGCACTGTACTACTCATGTACTGCACTGTACTACTCATGTACTGCACTGTACTACTCATGTAGGCTACTGTACTACTACTGTACTACTCATGTACTGTACTACTCATGTACTGTACTGTACTGTACTGTACTGTACTGTACTGTACTGTACTACTCATGTAGGCTACTGTACTGTACTGTACTCGTACTGTACTACTCATGTACTGTACTGTACTGTACTGTACTGTACTGCACTGTACTGTACTACTCATGTAGGCTACTGCACTGCACTGTACTGTACCGTACTGTATGCTACTGTATTGTACTGCACTGTACTGTACTGTACTGTACTGTACTGTACTAGACAGTACTGCAGTGGAACACTTGTATGTGTAGCATTGGCTATGGAGTATATCATGGGGCAGCTGGCTTTCGCTGGCTCTGACATACTGTGATCTAACTGTTGTGATGGGCTATGAACTACCCAGGTAATCCCACTTGTAGGGCTTTCAGGCCGACCAGAACGGAGCCGGTGCAGGTGCCCACACTAGTTACGTTCGGCACTAAAGTATTTATCTGCGAACCGCCCGTGTTCATACCGGGCTCTGAACTTATTCCACACGTGACTGACAAAAACCTAGTATTTCGCGGTTCGCATTGCGAACCAACTTTCTGGTTCGTGAACGCTTAAATCTGTGGTGTGAACACGATGGTCGGTTCGCGATTAGGTGCGGGAACGCGCACCGGCACGGTTCTCAGTCAGCCTGAATGCTCTATTGGTGGACTCTTTTTACTCCGCTGTAATGCCAAATTTTGCCTATCATAGTAGCAGCTAGCTAAAAGTGAGAAACTTTATGTTGACTTCAAATCCATATCATTTTTGATAAATAAATTGATTTATTAAATGGGATGGCTGTGACTGATTTGATGGCATCCCGTTCCATCTCTGTATTCTCTCCTCGTTTCCCTCTCTCCTGTCTCTCTCCTCGTCTCCCCCTCTCCTGTCTCTCTCCTCGTCTCCCCCTCTCCTGCCTCTCCTCCTCATCAGGTCTGACCCCCCAGAGGAACAGCAGCCATATCAGCAGGCCTCGCCATACCAGTCCTACTCCCCTCCTCCTCCCCCCGCCGCCCCCGCCCCATCCCACTACACCCTCCCCAGGATGAGCCGGCCCAACCCCAACCCCAACCCAATCCCCATCGCCTCATCGCGTACCAACCCCGTCCCCCCGCCCCCCATCACCCCGACGCGTTCCAACCCCATCCCCCCCAGTAGCCGGTTGACCAGCACCCTCCTCCGCTACTCCCCAGTACAGTACAGCCAGTACCTCCGCACCCTGCCCCCTCCAGCCCCCAGGGACCACCACTACCCAGACTCCCCAGACTACACCTCTCCTTACTCGGACTCCTCCGTCCAGACCTCCCCCTCCTCCCCCTCCTCCCCCTCCTCCCCCACCTCCCCCTCCTCTGCCGATGACGATGACGATGACCCCCCCATGACCTCCTACGCCCCCATCGCCAGGACGGCCCCCCCTCAGCTCTACACCCCCTTCATGCGCCTCATGGACATCAGTGCCAAGATAGACATCCAATAGGGTGAGGCCAAGAACGGCAGCATCCAATAGGAGGAGAGGAGGAACGGCAACATCCAATAGGGTGAGGCCAAGAACGGCAACATCCAATAGGAGGAGAGGAGGAACGGCAACATCCAATAGCAGGAGGCCAAGAATGGCAGCATCCGATAGGAGGAGAGGAGGAACAGCAACGGCCAATAGGGGGAGAGCAGGAACGGCAACGGCCAATAGGAGGAGAGGAGGAACGGCAGCATCCAATAGGAGGAGAGGAGGAACGGCAACGGCCAATAGCGGGAGAGGAGGAATGGCAACATCCAATAGGATGATGCCAAGAACGGCAACATCCAATAGCAGGGATGGCAACATCCAATAGGAGGAGAGCAGGAAACGCAACAGCCAATAGGAAACATTCTGGGAGATACTTCATTGGCCAATCGGATACAACGTTTCCTTGCCTGTTTCTTTGAAGAACTGTGATGATTGGCTGAAAGTGTGTGCTGTATGTTTTATTCTGGCAGTCTATTCTGTGTCTGCTGAGGCGGAGATGTCTCTACGGGTCCAATCCATTATCCACACTCCCGTCCTTGTGACCTCGTGCTTCACTATTGCCTCGCCTCCGTGGAGAAAACGATAAAAGTTTTACAGTTGACAGCCACAACAACTTTCAGGGGACTTTTGTTAATTCAACTTCCCGATTTCAAATGAGAAAATGACCTTTGAATTACACTTGTATGAGATATTGAATTAAATTTCTATCATCAGTGACGTCTTGCAACTTCATCACCAGGCCATAAGCACAAGGGGAGTACAGGAGTGAGGATAATGGGAAGGACCCTATGCATACAGTGGGCCTGAAGTACAGGAGTGAGGATAATGGGAAGGACCCTATGCATACAGTGGGCCTGAAGTACAGGAGTGAGGATAATGGAGAGAAGTACCCAGAGTAGTAGTGCTATACATGGGTTCGCAGTGTTTGTAAACATGATGTTATGAGGAGGGGCAAGACACTGGCAGCCAACCATGAGAGCTAATTTTTTGACCGACAGCAGTTTCCAACAATCAGAGGTTGAGTTGTACGCAGCTAGGTTCTCGCAGCCAGGGGAAAACAAATATTTAGAACCCATGTATGGCCAGCTGATAGAATACACTAGCGGCTAGTGACTAGCCTACACAAGGTATTTGGACGTGTGTAACAATGAAGTAAATCTACCCAAAATGATGTTCAGGACATGCAGTAGGCCTAGCCAAGTGACGTGTGGAGATGAAGTAGAGTGTGAGAGTTGTGCACATCCCAGGACATTCACATTCCACGGCAGGGTATACGTTTCGACCGTTGTCTTCATCAGATTAGCATTCGATCATTGTCTTCTGATGAAGACCATGATAAAAACGTAATCCTGCCATGCAATTGAAAAAAATCAAGGAAAAAAAGGATTGTAGCCTCTTACTGCAGATGGGGTCCAGTGTGGGCCTATTCACTATTTGCTGAAAATACTCAACTAAATTGGAAACAGGTGGATCTGAAGACTGTAGTTGATACAAAATACATTTTGGAAAAATCTATATGAAATGTTCCTAAACCTTATTTTTGGGACAATTGAACCTGCACTATAAAGTAAGAGATTAATACATAGCCATTATAATTTTGGTGACAGTAAGGTTATACCATATAGGCTCTGGGTTGAGGGGTTAAGTGCAGACTCCCCACTCCAAATGAACCTCCAATGAAGTAGGCCCACCCACAGTGATGCTAGGACATACGTATGTAACAATGAAGTACAATGTGGTGATTGGAAATGAAGTATGCCCCCACAAAGTGATGTTTGGACATAATAACAATGAAGTACAATGTGGTCATTGGAAATAGGTGTAAGTATAGGCCTACTATAACCAACCTGATCAAACACACATGCCACCTGTGAAGTATGAAAAAACGTGTACGAGAATTTTTATTATTATTATTTTATTTTATTATTATGTTATTTTGTAATTGGGATGAGTTGCTCATGTTGTAATGTGTATCTTGTAAATATGCTATAGCTACAAGCCTAACTTATTTTTCACTCTGCACATTCTGTTGTTGCTGTTTTGTTTACAACGGAGAATTTACCCGGTTTTGAAGGATCGCTGAGCACTGTACAGCTCGATATTTATATAACTATTTTCTGGTTCTCGTCTTTACTCTTTGCTGAAGAATTAAAGCATCATTTTTGTATACCATACACATGCTTGAATTTCTTCATAATGGTGTGTATTATGTAATGCTATCATAGTTCAGCTTTGTTTACAGATGTCTAGGTTATGGAAGGCTATAGAGTGTCCACAGGCAACACGCACACGCACACGTGCGCGCGTGCGCGCGCGCACACACACACACACACACACACACACACACACACACACACATAGCCAGACATAACAAATGTGTTGGGTCCAAAACCAAACAGCCAGTCATCCAAAATGAGCCGTCTGATTGGTCCTTATTCACAAGTGGCCATACCAGTGCCAGTGTCACACTGGGTGCATTCCAATATGCACACTCACTGGTGCTTGTGTGGCCTTGCGTTTTGCTGATGTCCTGCTTCCATGGAGAAAAGAATAAAGTTTCCCCGCCGTTCGGAATAATCATTCAGAATTAAAACCATCATGTGAATGTAGCAAATATAGCCTATATTTCATGCCATTGAACCACAATGTGCTTTTACAACACTTTACAGCTAAACCTTTTCTTTTTGTATCACTTAGCCATATAGCTATAGTGTCTTGAGTAGCAATAGGCCTATGTGTAGAAGTATTTTTCAAATAATGTATTTTAGGCTATTGCCTACTCAGCCAATGTTTTTTTTCTTTCAACCTGTATCACGTAGCCTAGGTCTACAATTTTATCTCTGCACACCCGGGAACTGCAATGTTACAAAACTACCACCAGAGAGCAGCACAGTGAAACAAAACGGCTGGCACAAATGGCAAGAGACATTTTCATGGTGATTTTCTCTCCTTGGTAATAAATGAACTGAAAGAGCATCTCTATTGTTGCAGCAGTTCAAGTTCAGTGTGAGTGTTTTCTGCGTCAGCGACTGAACCTATTACAACACCATTAAGTTGTTTTCAAGATCAACACGTCTTTGGATATATTTGGAGGACCAATATTATGAATTATCTGCGAGAACGTTCTATTGTACTTCCGGTTTGATGACAACTTCCTGTAGAGACGCCACTTGAACATGTTGTGACAGCGCGAATGTCTGTCTACTATGTATTTATGCCATTAATGATTATTCCTTGACCATATGAATTCATTTTCGACCGCGGCGATTGACTCGAGGGGCTGTAGACATGTCGTGGACAGATCGCCACGGTTTGGTGGGTGATCTTCACATGAAGAGCAAAGAGGAGCTGCGTGAGTTACTCCTACGACAGGAGAAGTTACTCAGCAATAAGTAAGCAGCGGATAGAAGTCTTCATCTTTAATTTATTTGGGTTTCACAGCGAGGTAACTTAATTATGCTAGTTCTAACCTACAACTGTGGCACTGATTTGGTATGGACGTCAAATTTGCATTGGGGACTGTTTATAAACAGTAGCCTCTGGGCTCGAGGCAGGTGCTAGTTGCTTGCTCGTGTTTACATGGGTCCCATAACCTACTGATACTGCTCACCATCTGTGTTGAACTTGCAGTTGTTTCTCCATGACTTAAAATAAAAATACTTTAAAATAATTACTGTTTGCCAAATATTATTATGATGTTTAATGTACCATTTGCTAAGTAAGTTGTAAATTAGAGCTGTGTGTGTGTGTGTGTGTGTGTGTGTGTGTGTGTGTGTGTGTGTGTGTGTGTGATTATGTAGCTACTTGCAATAACTGTGTTTGTGTGTGTGTGTGTGTGTGTGTGTGTGTGTGTGTGTGTGTGTGTGTGTGTGTGTGTGTGTGTGTGTGTGTGTGTGTTTCTCTAGGCGCTTCATCCACTCCCTGCCTGATAAGGGTAAGAAGATATCTGAGTTTGCAGGGCGGGTGCGTGAGGCCCTTTCCCAGGCCGAGGAGGCTGAGAGGAGGGGCGATGAGCTGGGGACGGTCCGCTCCGACTTCCAGAGCCAGTACCAGCAGGCCCTGACCCGCAGACAACCTCACTCCAGAACCGCAGCACTGGACCTGCACGTGGGCTCGGTACCAACTCAGGAGAACACTGGAGAGGGGGGAGCACCAGAACCTCAGCATCTAGAACTCTCAGGACAGAGTAGAACCACACCTGTCAGAACCTCTAATCGTCATGACGACAGCAGTGCTGCCAAGCAACAACAGGGTTCTAGTTCATTGAACTCCATGGAGACCACTCCCCAACAACAGGGTTCAGAGCTGGCGGAAGCGATGGCTAGAGTGTCTCTGGCGGAGGAGGGGGCAGTAGAAGGTTCCGGAAGGCCCGCCACGGTCGCCCCCGGTAACCCGTTTGCGAGGAAGCCTCCGAGTGTGGAGCTAGTGGAGAGGAAGGAGAAGAGCGCCATGGAACACTCGCACGCACACAGAGCCAAGTTCAAACCCAACCAGTTGAGTAGCAGTGTTCTGTTTATGTTCTGGGCTGTGTTTCTCAAAGACATGTACTTAAGATGCACTTAAGTTTAAGAAGTACTTAAGTATGAGGTGCCCCCTAGGCAATATATCACATTGCTAAAAGTTTATACAATACATGTTATAGGCCTACATACAATCTTGTGTCTCGTACATTCAAATACAATGCATGTGCAGAGTGCATATGTGAGGTAAAATAGTGTATGATACACTTTTAGTGATAGTGTGAGATAAGGATGTTTCCATACGTCACCCCCATTGCATACCGCCACTGGAGCAAATATGTTTGAAATAACTGATTAGGCGAAAACAATCATTTTGTGCTTGACATGTTCCCTGATGGGCATGTTGTGCTTCAGACAAGATGGTGCAATTGTGTACTTCGGGCATTATGTTTCAGTGGCATCATCAGTGGGTGGTACGCCGCTGGTACCACGCTAGTAGCAAACATTTTATTAAGTATTTTTGGAGCTTTTCAAGCCTTTATTGTTTATTATCAGACAGAAGAGTGGAGGAGAGACAGGAAGTGAGTTGGGAGAGAGAGACGGGGAAGGGCCGGCAAAGGACCCGGGCCGGGAATCGAACCCGGGTCGAGTGCATACTAGCAAACGAGTGCCCTACTGTTAGCGCCATGGTAGGGCCTTTACTCCAGCAGTTGAGCACACCCTGAGTGCGTTACAATATGCGACCTTGCCTCCTCCACTTGTGCTTGTCTCCTCGTACCAGGAAGTAATATATCATGATGACATCACTGACCACAGCATCCCAATATGTGATCTTGCCTCCTCCACTTGCCTCCTCCACTTGCTTCTCGTCATGATGACATCACTGACCACAGCATTATATTTCAATATCTCGCAAAAGCTCAACTGTAAAGCCTTCTTCTCATTTGCAATTGGGATGGTGAATGAAAAATAGTCCCCCCAAAAGTTGTTGTGGCTAGGCCGACAGCTGTGAAACTTAATTGTTTTCTCCATGGAGGAGGGCCCAGGAGGCGGGGCGAGGCCACAAGCACGAGTGGAGGACGGGAGTGTGCATATTGGAATGCACTCCCTCTGACACTCTACAGGTATGTCAATGTCACTACCACTACCTAATGCTGACACTGCACCCCATATCTCCTCCCCACCTAGGTCCAAGATACAGCCCAAGTCGGGGTCCCCCTCTCCCTCGCCGTCTCCAAGGGGCGTGTCTCCTTCTCCAGGGGGCGTGTCTTCATTTCCAGGGGGCGTGTCTCCGCTCTCCGCTGAGGCCCGTCGCCAGCGGGACAGGAAGCACCTTGATGACATCACGGCCGCCAAGCTCCCGCCCCTCCACCACATGCCCGCCCAGCTGCTGAGCCTGGAGGAGACACACACACTCATGACCCAGCACACACACAGGCAGATGGTGAGAACACACACACACACACACACACACACACACACACACACACACACACACACACACACACACACACACACTCATGACGCAGCACACACACACACACACACACACACACACACACACACACTCATGACCCAGCACACACACAGGCAGATGGTGAGAACACACACACACACACACACACACACACACACACACACACACACACACACACTCATGACGCAGCACACACACAGGCAGATGGTGAGAAAACACACACACAGACACACACACACTCATGACGCAGCACACACACAGGCAGATGGTGAGAACACACACACACACACACACACACACACACACACTCATGACGCAGCACACACACAGGCAGATGGTGAGAACACACACACACACACACACACACACACACACACACACACACACACCCTGCTAGCTACCCATACGCTCACTATCAGTCAAAATGGCTAGTACTGTATTGGCCCAAAGGTAAGACCACCCTGAATATAAGACAACCCCCCCTTTTCAGGCTCATGTTCTGCAGAAAACGTTTTTTTTTTTTTAAGACTATATTTTGTTTCACATTGGAAACGTATATGTTGTAAATGCTGTAATGCTTCATTAGTTGGAAAATCTGAGGCTTTTGTTTTTCCACATTCAAATTGAAGACATATCACAATATCATTTCCATGCATGCTTAATTAAAAGAGCACAGATACTGGGTGAATTCCAATTAGCAGACTCCCATCCTGCCTTGCTCACTTGCCTGCTTGTGACCTCATGATGATGTCACGGAAGACAGAAAATTGATTCAATATCTTGCAAAAGCGCAATTCTGATGTCATTTTCTCATAGCAATTGGGATGGTGAATGAAGAACAGTCCCCCAAAAAATGTTGCGGCTAGACTGACAGCAGGGAAACTATATTTGTGTAGGCGAAAGTTACCAAACGCCATTGAGGATGGTGGTAAGTTTGTCCCCGACACGCAGTCCAAGTAAAGCACTCACAGAGAGAAGAAAAATAAAGTTCTTGGATTTTAATTTCCTCAGTCCGGTTTTCTTTCCAGATATAGAACAAAAGCATCCAGTTCAACATAAAGGTTTCTATTGCAGGGTTCTGCTCTATTCTTACGTTCTGCGGTCTAAAAACTTTTTCCTCTTACGGCCATCCCACCAAGACAACGAATGATCACCAATTTAAAGTGCAAGCATCGCGCACCTGCGCGTCTAAGGGGTGTGTCTCGAGTGTGATGGCAGCAAATCAGGGAAAAGCCTCCAGGTGCAGGGCAAAATACAACAGTCAACTAAAGGTAAGTAAATAGGTAAGTATGAAAACACAAATAAAATAAACATAACTGTAAATATTTAACCAACATAAAATCATCTTTTTCTTCACAGGATCTTCTTTTAGGTTTACCAGCTACATAACGGAAATCTACACACATCATAGATATGGCTCTGACACACTGGCCCCTAATTGTCACTACAGGACAATTACCAACTTAATTTACGAAAAAGGAGCCATAAAATACAAAATAAATGCTAAACCTTCTGATGTTCCAAAATTACCAAATACATCAGTCCATACACATAGTTAGCCAAAAATATTAAGAGCCTAGAAATTGTAAATGAAAAAGCTGGTACATTAATCTACACACAAATATCAATGTTTACGTTTGTGGGGGGCGGGGTTGCGTTTTTTTGTTTTGTTTTTTTTTTTAAGTGCAAGACAAGTCCTTGTGGTGAAAAAATTCAAAAAAGGTAAAAATGAAAAAAGGTCGCAAAAATCCAAGTCCAATGTATATGTTGTGCAATATGTGAAAGTTCATGTATGTGCAACAGTGACTGTAAATGTGGTGCAAAATTGTGAAGTCCATGAATGCAAGTGTATGGGCTGTTGTGTGGGCACGCACAGGAATATGTGGGTTTGTCAGTAATGAGAGCGTGCAATCAGAGCTTTTTGGGGCTGATTAAGGTGCTTCTTCACCTTCAAGTAGCAAGCAGAGCTTGCCGATGGGTCTCTGCAGCACGTTGGTTTGGGTTTTCACCAACACGCTCCGCACAAGACCTTTGCGCCCGGGCAGGGTCTTGACCACCCTACCAAGGGGCCACGAATTTCTTGGTGCTGCTGGGTCCACCAGCACCACAATGTCATCGACTTTGAAGTTTCTTTTGATTTTGGTCCACTTCTGTCGTCGCTGCATTTGGGGAAGGTATTCTGAGGTCCACCTCCGCCAGAACAGATCTGCCAGGAATTGGACATGTTTCCACCGTTGCCTGCTGTAGACATCCTGTTTGCTGAAGAGACCAGGAGGTGGCAGCGGTTCATTCTTCAACTGCAGCAGGTGGTTCGGTGTCAAGGGTGTGAGATCTGTTGGGTCACTGGATGTCGTGGTGAGTGGCCTGTCGTTGAGGATGCACTCAACCTCACAGCAGGCCGTTCGCAGCATTTCGTCGTCGAGGGTTTGTTGTTTCACGATGGAGAGGAGTGTCTTCTTCACCAACCCGATGAGCCGTTCCCACACTCCTCCGAAGTGGGCTGCATGTGGTGGATTGAAGAGCCACTTGACATGGTTGGCCAGCAGGTTTTCCTGGATCTTATCTTGGGCCAGCTGATTGTACGCAGTTTCCAGCTCTTTCTGTGCAGAGGTGAAGTTGGTGCCGCAGTCTGTACGGATGGTGAGTACATTGCCTCGCCTACACAGGAAACGCCGGATGGCGTTAATGCAGGAACTTGTGTCCAGACTTGCGGCTACTTCCAGGTGGATGGCTCGGCTTACCAGACAGGTGAAGAGTACACCCCAGCGCTTCACACGTGAGCGACCACTCTTGACCTCCATCGGCCCAAAGAAGTCGATGCCCACGTGAGAGAATGGTGGCAAGTTGGGGGTGACCCGGTCCTGTGGTAGTTCCGCCATCTTCTGCGTTCCAGGTCTGGCATACATTCGTCTGCAAAACACACAAGAGCGGGCAATATGCCTAGCACGAGAGTTAGCAGAAGGAAGCCAGAATTTCTGTCCAAGTTTTGACAGCATGTAATTTCTTCCTGCATGTCCAATTTTCTGATGAATGTCTCTTAGGATTAACTCGACTATGTGAGATGACTTTGGTAGAATGATTGGATTCTTGGTACTCACAGGCACTGGAGATTCACCAATCCGTCCTCCGACCTTCATGAAGTCATCTTCAATGATTGGATCCAGATCGAATACAGGACTGCTAGCTTTCACTGGCTTACTCATTTTCAAGAGTTTCAGTTCTGCATCAAAGTGCTGTTGCTGTTCGTAACGAATGATTGCCTTTTCTGCTTCGTCTAAATCATCCACCGTTAAGCATTGTTGCTCACCTTCACTTGTGGATGTCTTGGGTTTGTCCTTTCGGATTCGAAGCAGAAGGATGCGTTTGAGCTTCAGCAGCCAGGCAACAGCTCTGAGGAGGTTCTTCCAGGAGGAGAAGTACTGGATCAGGGAAGAGGTAGCATTAGTTTCAAGTTTCACGCAGTTGACAGTAATGGCATGTTTTACCTCTGTGTCACAGTTGGGGATGTAGCTCAGGTCCTCTGGCAGATCAGGCCACTCTGATGCTCCTCTTGAGAGGAAGGGAGGACCGTGGAGCCATCTGGTGGACGCCAAGAGTGGTTCGATGTGGAGTCCACGTGAGGCATCATCTGCCGGGTTGTCCTTTGAGCAGACATACCGCCACTGGTGTACTTGTGAGAGGCTGTGAATTACTGCAATGCGGTTAGCAACATATGTGCGGAATCTTGTGGTTTCATTGTGAATGTATTTCAGCACGGTGGTGCTGTCTGTCCAGAAAGTGGAATCCTGGAGGTCCATGTGCAACTCTTTCTGGAGCATCTTGTCAACTTTCACAGCGAGGGTGGCAGCAGCAAGTTCCAATCTGGGAATAGTCATCTGCTTGAGAGGTGCTACTCTTGATTTTGCCGTTATGAAGGCGAGGTGAGTGTCTCCACTGCTGTTCACAAGACTGAGGTAAGTGACTGTTCCATAGCCAGCTTCGCTGGCATCACAGAAATGATGGAGCTGAACAGTCTTCACTGGGCCGAAACCCTCAGGTTTTATGCACCTGTCCACTTCGAATCTGTCCAGCTGTTTCAGTTCTGTCATCCATCTCTGCCATGGCTTGCAGAGTTCTTTTGGAATGTTGTCATCCCATCCACAGTTTTCAATGCACAGTTTTTGTAGGATTTGCTTGGCTTTGAGAATGAAGGGGGATAGGAAACCCAATGGGTCGTAGATGGAACTCACAACTGAAAGGATGGCTCGCCTTGTAAGTGCTGTGCTCTTGTCGGCAACCTTGAAGGTGAGTGTGTCTTTCTGGATGTTCCACTGGATTCCTAGGGCCCTCTCCAGAGGTGGTTGTTTTTCTCTGTCCAGGTCGAGATGTTTCACGAGTGTGGCTCTGTGACTTTCAGGAATCGTAGCAAGGACTTCACAGCTGTTGCTCACCCACTTGTTCAGGGTGAATCCTCCTTGGGCGCATGCTTCCCTGAGGTCATGTGTAAGCTGGATTGCCTCTGTTACAGAAGCCACAGATCGAAGGCAGTCGTCTACATAAAAACTGTGATTGATTGTGTCAAGGGTTGTTGCACTGAACTGCTCTGAGTTGTCAACTGCTGTTTGTTTCAGGGCGAAGTTGGCGATGCTTGGAGATGACACAGCACCGAAGAGATGTACATTCATCCTGTATGTCTCCAATGGCTTGCTCGTATCCCCCTGTGGCCACCAGAGGAATCTGAGAAAGTCACGATGATGTTCATGAACGCGTACCTGGTAGTACATCGCCTCGATGTCGGCCATTACAGCAATCTTTTCTTCTCTGAATCTCAGAAGAACACCCAGCAAAGGGTTCGCCAGGTCTGGACCCTGGAGGAGTTCTGTGTTCAGTGATTTACCCTTGTACAATGCAGAGCAGTCAAATACAACTCTCAGTTTGCCCTTTTGCTTGTGGTATACTGCATGATGAGGTATGTACCAGACTAATCCATCTTGTCTTTGCAGCTGACTTGCTGGCACTTTTTCTGCATAGCCTTTTCTGAGCACATCTTCCATGAATGTGGTGTACTCACGAGCAAAAGCAGAATCTTTCTGGAGTCGTCTGGCTAGACCCACTGTGCGCTGCACTGCCATCTGCTGGTTGTCTGGCATGGTTACAGCTTCATCGCGGAAAGGCAAAGGTAAGTGATAGTGACCATTTTTGAGTTTGACTGACCTGGTTGTCACATCCATGAATTTCTTATCCTCAACAGACATCTCCGTCTCCTCTTCACTTTCTTTCTCAGGGAACTCGTGGTTGTAATGACTGATGAGCATATCCTTTATGTTTTCCAGTGAGATTCGGTTGACTGTGGCTGTCCACTTGTCACGTCTTTTCACAGCAGAGCAGGAGTTGAGCGGGCCGTGGACCACCCATCCAAGAATAGTGCGTAGCGCAAAGGGACCTCCATGTTGGCTGTTTAGGACTTCCCATGGTTCCAGTGCCTTGGGTACGTCCATGCCGATCAGCAGCTCAATGTCAGCGTCAATGCTGTCTAAGGTTATGCCACTGAGGTATGGCCATCTTTCTAGGTCATTTGTTGTGACCAAGTGGTCTTTGGTCACAGGGATTTTGGGCTGAGTATAGATTGTGGGAAGCTCAAGGAACACACTGCCCTCTATGTTGCCTACCTCAAGTCCAGTGAGCTCGTAGCATCTCACTGTTTGTTCCCGTCCCATTGTTCTCAGAGCCACCTCAGTCTTGCGTCCGCTGATGTTGAGCTGGTGCATGAGCTTGTCGGAGCAGAAGGTTGCTGAGCTGCCCGGGTCAAGGAATGCATAAGTCTTGATGCTGGAGTTTTTGTTTGACCTTACAATGACTGGCACTATGGCTAAAGCACACTGACTGGCCCCTGTAGCGTGACTGGCTGAAATGAGTGCACTGTTAACAGGAGCGTGGGTTTTAACTGTTTCATCATTGTTAATGTGCAGTAATGTGTGGTGTTTACGTGTGCACAACTCACATATGGCTCTATTCAGGCAATTTCGGCTGATATGCCCTCTCTTTAGGCACCCAAAGCAGTAGCCGTTCGTCTTCAGATGCTCCACTTTTTCCTTGTGTGCCTGGGATTTGAAATTCTCACAGTCTGTGATGGCATGACTATCTGAGCAGCAACTGCATGACAGTGATGTTGGAACAACTGTGTTGGTTTGCTGTGTCCTAGCTGGTCGTGGTGCTGTCTGAGTGCTAGAGGGTGTGACCGAGGTTACAAAACTGCTTCCACTTTTTTGAGGCTTTATGCTGGGCTTGGATCTAGAGACTGGCTTGCTGGCAGGAGTGTCTCTGATGTCTCCGAACACTGGGTGCAGTAGGATGTTGGATTGACATTCTATGAACTCCACGAGGTGCTTGAATTTAATCCGTGAGTCATCTTGTTGGGATTTCTCATATACTTTGCTGCGCCAGCGTTCACGGAGCTTGTAGGGTAATTTGGATATGAGGTGTTTGAGGTTTGATGCTACATTCAATTCATCCAAATGGTTCAGATTGTGCATAGCATTAAGGCATTCTCTCAAGTACAATGCATAGTCAAGGAGAGCCTTTCCGTCATCAACTTTAATTGTTGCCCAATTAAAAGCTTTGTCCATGTATGCATTTGCAATTTTAATTTCATTCCCAAAATGGGTTTTCAAAAGCCTTTTTGCCTCTGTGTAGCCTTGGCGGGCATCCATATGCATGCAGCTTCTAACTATGTTTTTAGCTGGGCCATCGGTGAATTGCTCTAGAAAGTATAATCTGTCTTTGTAGTCATCAGTGTTTTTCTCTATTGAATGCTCAAATGCCAGTATGAATGGTTGGAATGACAGGGGGCTACCACTAAAAGTGGGCACATCTCGTTTTGGTAGGAGTGAAAGATTTTGTTGTCTCACCATTATTTCTGCCAGATCTCTTTGCCTGTTGGGCTGCACTGAATTGGCTGGAGTGGGGTTGGTTTCGCCAAGTTGAGGCTGCACTGTGTCGGTGGTTGGAGTGGCGTTGATTTCGCCAAGTTGAGGCTGCGCTGTGTCGGTGGTTGGAGTGGCGTTGGTTTGGCCCCGTTGTTGCTGCTGGTTTGTAGTGGAAGGTGTAGTATCCCTGGAACTGCTTTGGAGATGTCGCACAGCTCGCTGGAGTGGCGTTTTAGGAACAGTGGTCACAGGCGCGAAGTCGAGGGCAGAGAGCTCGGGCAGACTTTGTTCAGCTGGTTGTTCTTTGCTGGAGTCCAAGTACTCATTCATTGCGTCGACTTGCTCTTCAGCATCCTGCAGTGCTTTGAGTTTGGCATTTGCCTCATCCAGCTGAGCTTGTAGCTCCAATCTCTCACGCTTTGATTTTAATGCCATTTCCTCCATGTCCCGTTTTAATTTAAGAGATCTTTCCTCCATCTCACGCTGTATTTTGAGTTCTGCCTCTTCCATTTGCAGCGCCTGCAGCGCTGGTAGTGTTTTACTGCGCGCATCTAAAGCGGCCTTCTCGGCCAATGCCAATTTCGCTGCAGATGAAACTCTTGAAGTTCTGGACACGTTGGAAATGCTGTCGCGTGACTGCACTGTCGACTGCAATTTATTTTGTGCTTGTTTCCAAACATCAACTTCTTTAAAGAAATCATCCATTTCCTGCATTTTGTTATTAAACCATTCTGTGTCACTTTCCACTTCTTCGTCTAACAATAATGACTGTACGTCGTCGTGCGAGGATTTGAATGATTCAATGCTTAACAACAGTGCCTTCGATTTCCCTTCAACTTCTTCCACTTCTACATTTTTTTTAATCATGGTTCGAATTTCATTAATCTGTTTTGTGCAGACACTCAATTTGCCGCGGCGAGAGAGAACCTGGGCTTTTAATGTCTTGGGCGGGTCTTGAGCCGTCTCGCTTTCCTTTATGTCCGACATTATGACTTAATTCTTAACTTGTTCTGTCCACAATCAGTATGTATATTCCTTTAGTCCACAATCACTTCAATATTTCAACTTTCAAAGTCCTTAAGGTTTCATACACTTCCACGTTTTCTTCACTCACCCTGCGTTCAAACTTGCTTTCTTACTTTTACGCTTCCATTTAGGTCCGTAGCGCATCCAGTTGTAAGCATTCATGTATCCAAAGCAGGGAAAGTAATCCAAAGTTGCTTGAAGTCCTTCTTACCGTCAGGTTTGGAAGTTTTTAGACTTTGTACAGGCGTCACCAAACGCCATTGAGGATGGTGGTAAGTTTGTCCCCGACACGCAGTCCAAGTAAAGCACTCACAGAGAGAAGAAAAATAAAGTTCTTGGATTTTAATTTCCTCAGTCCGGTTTTCTTTCCAGATATAGAACAAAAGCATCCAGTTCAACATAAAGGTTTCTATTGCAGGGTTCTGCTCTATTCTTACGTTCTGCGGTCTAAAAACTTTTTCCTCTTACGGCCATCCCACCAAGACAACGAATGATCACCAATTTAAAGTGCAAGCATCGCGCACCTGCGCGTCTAAGGGGTGTGTCTCGAGTGTGATGGCAGCAAATCAGGGAAAAGCCTCCAGGTGCAGGGCAAAATACAACAGTCAACTAAAGGTAAGTAAATAGGTAAGTATGAAAACCCAAAATAAATAAACATAAAAAGGTAAATAGTTAACCAATGTAAAATCACTTTTCTTTCTTCACAGGATCTTCTTTCAGGTTTACCAGCTGCATAACGGAAATCTACACACATCATAGATATGGCTCCGACAATATTGTTTTCTCCACAAAGTCAGGACGTCAGCCACATGCGAGGCCCCAAGCACAAGTGGAGGACGGAAGTCTGCATATTGGAATGCGTCCATACTGTGCTCAGCAAGGAGACCCTTTTCCCTTCTCTGGTCTCTCCTGCGTGGTGACAGGTAACAGTACAGTTGACCTGCCCACCCCCACCCCGTCTGAAGTGGGATGCAACATAGGGCTGCTCGATTGTGACAAAAATCAATATCACGATTATTTCAGTCAATATTGATATCACAATTTTTTTTTGAAGTTATTTCTTTTAAAGACAAATAATTGAGATAAACAATTCACAATCTTCCCTCCCTTCAACAGTGTGAGTGGAGGGCCATAGAGAAACACACATTGGCGATCTGCATGAGTGTTGGGTAGCAAGTCTGCTCTGTACTCGCAACAGCTCAAGTGGAGGGGAATTTATTGTGCTTAGCGTAATCTACATTTTGGCAGTATAGACAAATTACAAAAATATTGTTTCAACTTGATATTATGAAATTTGACATTGTTTGACAGCAATATTAATATCATAATATAAATTTAATTTATTGCATAGCCCTAAGGCAACAGTCCATGCACTCACAGAGCTTTGGTAGTCAGCACGGCCAGGCAACTAGTCCAGTCCAGACAGGCCACCTATTATGCCGATTATCCAAAATGCTGACCACTATATCTGACCTGCAGTGGTCTCCTCAACTCTCTGTTCATTTTCTGCATCCAGAAGTTTTCCGAAACTGAACGAGATCAAAAGCAGATTGATGAGTTGAATTTGCAATGTGACCCTCCTGTGTGCTGACATTAGACGTCCGATTGGCATTCATAATGTACACCGGGTTAAACTCAGCCCAGTGATTTGACAAGACAATTGATTGCCATCTCCATTATTCTGTGTTGTTTCATCGTTGTGAGGGATATCGCCAAATAACTTAGATTAACTCAGAACATTATTTTTGGCAATATTTTGTCTTGTCCGTGAAATAAGACTACTCCCATTTTTAAAATAAGATTACTCCCACAGACTAGACCCATTTTTAGAACAAAAACTCGGGCCAATATGTTAAGTTTTCTCTTCTACCAACCAAACTTAATTTTCACTAACATTTGGTGGGTTGGCAGGTGCTAATTTAAAGCCCTGAGTATTAGTCCAAGTTAACTTATTTTTAGCTGCTTACGGTACATATATATCCAAATGAAATATCCATTTTAAGTCCATGTGGTCTGTGTGAGTGTTAGCTGATGTTTGGGCCATAGCAGGCTTTGTCCAGCAGGTGGAGCCAGTGCTCCAGACTAACTCTACACTAGGAGGCTGAGAGACCAAGCAAGAATTGTGGTGGGGTGCTCGACTAGATTAGAAAACCAAATCTTATCATCTGGATTAAAATCGCAATCTTATCATACAACCAGCATTGTGATTTAGCCTTAAAGGTGCACTGACCTGCAGTTGTCTCCTCAAATCTCTGTTCATTTTCTGCATCCAGAAGTTTTCCGAAACTGAACGAGATCAAAAGCACATTGACGAGTTGCATTTGCAATGTACCCTGTGTGCTGACATTAGACTCCGATTGGCATTCATAATGTACACCGGGTTAAACTCAGCCCAGTGATTTTATATGGAAAAGACAATTGATTGCCATCTCCATTATTCTGTGTTGCTTCATTGTTGTGAGGGATATCACCAAATAATAATAACAATAATAATAATAATAATAATATTTTTTGGCGATATTTTGTCTAGTCCGTGAAAATATGACTACTCCTTCTTTTAAAGACCCATTTTTAGAACATAAGCTTTAGGCCAATACGGTAAGTTCTCGTTTCTACCAGCCAAACTGAATTTTCACAAACATTTGGTAGGTTGGCAGGTGCTAATTTGAAGCCCTGAGTATTAGTCCAAGTTAACATATTGTGAGCTGTTAAATCATTGACGTATTCAAATGAAATATCTGAAAAATGTCATAAGTCCATGTGGTCTGTGTGAGTGTTAACTGATGTTTGGGCCATAGCAGGCTTTGTCCAGCAGGTGGAGCCAGTGCTCCAGACTAACTCTACACTAGGAGGCTGAGAGACCAAGCAAGAATTGTGGTGGGGTGCTCGACTAGATTAGAAAACCAAATCTTATCATCTGGATTAAAATCACAATCTTATCATACAACCAGCATTGTGATTTAGCCTTAAAGGTGCACTGTGTAAGATGGTGGCCAGAGTAGGTATTGCAACTATGCTGCTCATTGAAAATATGCTGCCTACTGCCATATTTAATCTTTTCATGAATATTGTCTAAATAATAAATCAGTAGTTATTAGTATGCCCAAAGAACAACAAGTTTTGCAGCTAAAAATGTCTTATTTCTGAAAATTCAAAATGGAGGACAATGGAGAAGATCCCCTTTTTCATGTATGAAAAGTGCATTTTTTCCCAGTCATAATGAATACTTAGAATTTGATGGTGGTGAGTGATAAGTATTCATGAAAAAGTTAACATTAGTGAATGGGCAGCATAAATTCTTGAAATAAATGACAAATAATTCACAGTGTACCTTTAAATAAACTGTGTTAGTTGTTGTGTGTGTGCATGTGTAAGTGTTTAGCTTGTGTGATAGTAACTTTGTTTTGTGCTGTAAAATAACTTTGATAGTTTAGGAAGCATATATTTGTCTGTATTTGTTTTTGTTATCTTTTTAGTTTAGTACAAATGTGATTTTGGGTGGAAGATTTTATTTCGTTTTGGAGCCCGGAACATGCGTCAGCCATAAACTTT